>NW_027363111.1:1815000-1975268 GCF_046119375.1 Phyllobates terribilis
ACCTGGAGGTTCAGCCATCACAGGTCGTACCTACCCTTTATCCAGAGACTGCCCCGATCACTTGCCGTGTCCTCCTGCCCGTACACCCAGAGACTGTCCTGGTCACCTCCTGTGACTACCTGCCTGGTCGCCACCCGCTCCCTTACAAGGACCGCCCCCTTGTATTGTAGCCCAGAGGTTCCGCCTCCCAGACCCGTTACAGTTTGCTCGGGCCATGGAACCCGGTGGCACCCAAGCTCCCTCGCTCTCGGACCTCTGTCTTGAACTGTCCCGTCAGAGGTCCCAACAGGAGTCCATCCTGGGTCACCTGCGGAATGTCAATACTCGCCTGAACACTCTGTCTGATCCACCAACAACCTCCGCCAGTGCCATATCTTGCAATCCGGCAGCTCCGCTGCCCACTAATACCATGGTATCCTACCCCGGACCCCGGCTTTCTGCACCTCCTCGCTTCGGAGGCGACTCCGTCCAGGCTCGGGGCTTCTTAAATCAGTGCACCCTGCACTTTGAACTTTTGTCCCACCAGTTTAACTCCGACCGGGCCAAAATTGCCTTCATCATGTCCCATCTCACCGGGGATGCCCTGGCCTGGCTAAATCCTCTATGGGAGAGAGGAGACCCCCTGGTGTCCAACTTGCCTGCTTTTCTCACGGCTTTCCGGAAAGTCTTCGACGAACCCGGACGGAAGACCTCATCTGCATCATCGTTGCTACGCCTCCGTCAGGAGAGTCTCACCGTGGGCCAATATGCCATACGGTTCCGTACCCTTGCCTCGGAGCTGGCCTGGGATAACGACGCTCTGGTTTCCGTCTTCTGGGAGGGTCTGTCCGGCCGTATTAAAGATGAACTAGCCGGTCGGGACATTCCTACCACTCTCGATGACTTAATAACTCTTGCCACCCGGATTGACCTACGGTTCCAGGAGCGTGCCAGAGAGGTCACCCGTGAGAGGAGGTTACCACGTCTAGCTCCTACTTTTCAGAAACCCGTCACTCCTTCTGTCTCTAACCAGGTACACCCTCCTGAGCCTATGCAGGTCGACCAGACCAAGATGGTCAAGACCCGTCAGGACTTACGCTGTGCCGAGGGGACCTGCTTCTACTGTGGCAGTAAGGAGCACCGGATCCGTGCCTGCCCGGAGAAGTCGGGAAACGCCTGTGTCTAGGTTCGCTCAGAGAGGTCCACCTAGACAAGAATAAATCCTCTCCATCCCTGCTGTTGTCAGTTTCAATCGTCTACGGGGAGAACCGTTATTTCGAACTAGCCCAACTGGACTCTGGAGCAGCCGGGAATCTTATTTCACAGTCCCTGGTAGAGAAATACCGCATCCCCACCAAACCTCTGGCTGTACCCTTGTCTGTGGCTGCCGTGGATGGGGGGCTCTTACCACGCCCCATCCAACTCATCACCGAATCCATTACTCTGCAGGTGGGAATGCTGCATTCTGAAAGTATCTCCTTTCATGTTCTGCCTGGACTCTCTCACGCCCTCTTGCTAGGTCTGCCTTGGCTCCAGAAACATGCACCCGTGCTTGACTGGCAAACCGGAGAAGTCCTTCGCTGGTGACAAGACTGTCATAAGACCTGCCTGGTTCCCGTCCATCCCGTCCGTCCCTCTCCTACCCCAGCTAATCTACCTGGACTTCCAATTCCTTATTGGTCTTATGCTGATGTCTTTAATAAAAAGGAGGCAGAGACATTACCCCCTCATAGACCATACGACTGTCCCATCGACCTGTTACCCGGTACTACTCCTCCCCGTGGGCGTATTTATCCTTTATCCGCTGCGGAGACCCGGTCGATGTCCGAATATATTGAGGAGAATCTGGCCAGGGGATTCATCCGGAAATCTACCTCCCCGGCGGGAGCAGGCTTCTTTTTCGTCAAAAAGAAGGACGGCTCTCTCCGTCCCTGTATAGACTATAGAGGCCTAAACCAGATCACGGTGAAGAATAAGTACCCCCTTCCGCTCATTCCAGAATTATTTGATCGTCTGAGGGGGGCTAGAATCTTCACCAAACTAGACCTCCGTGGGGCGTACAACCTGGTTCGTATCCGTCAAGGGGATGAATGGAAGACGGCATTCAACACCCGGGACGGCCACTATGAATACCTGGTAATGCCCTTTGGTCTCTGTAACGCTCCTGCCGTCTTTCAAGAGTTGGTCAATGACATCTTCCGGGACCTTCTCTACTCCTGCGTAGTGGTGTACCTGGACGACATCTTGGTCTTCTCTCCGGATCTCCAGACTCACCGGAGGGACGTTCGTCAGGTCCTGCTCAGGCTCAGGCAGAATCACCTCTTCGCTAAATACGAGAAGTGCCTCTTTGAGCAGACCTCGCTTCCGTTTTTGGGCTACATTATTTCTCAGACCGGCCTACGAATGGATCCAGAGAAACTGTCTGCCATCGAGAAATGGCCCCGACCGGAGGGGTTGAAGGCCATTCAGCGGTTCCTGGGCTTCGCCAACTACTACCGCCGCTTCATACCACACTTCTCTTCCCGGACTGCCCCAATTTCCGCGCTCACCCGTAAGGGTACTAATCCCAAAGAGTGGCCGCCCGAAGCAGAAGAAGCCTTTCTTTCCTTAAAACAGGCCTTCTCTTCCGCCCCGGTGCTGCATCGCCCAGACGGCAACAAGCAGTTCTTCCTGGAAGTGGACGCCTCCTCCTCTGGAGCTGGAGCGGTACTTGTTAGAACCTTGCTGTTAGGTTTTTTTTCCTTTGCTGGTCACATGACCTTGTTGGCCTATTTAGTCCTGCTCCGCCCTTCTGGCTTTGCTGGACTTCATTGTATATCTACTTTCTAGCTAGCCTGTGCTCTGTATCTAACTCTGTTAGTTTGCTTGGTCTACGGACCTCTATGTTCTATCTATTTTGTTTGTTCGTCTGTCTGCTACTATTTCTGTTAGGAGGTGTCCCATGTTCCTCCCAGTCCTTGGTGCTTGTGGGGATTCCCTCCCCACATCTATGGGTCTTCGTGCGGACTAGATTGGGACTTTGGCGGGTCTGGTCGCGGGATCGGGTTCCCTGTTGCATCGTAGGGATTCGGCTGGGTCTCGTAGTGGGGACAGATCTCCTCTCTTTCCATGGCTTTGGTAGCAGAACATAACAGTAAGTCCAGCCAGCAAATTCTCTAAGGAAAGATTTTTCTGTTCCATCATGGTGTCGGTTCAGGATTTGGCTCATCGCCTGAAGGGACTCTCTCTGGAGGTGGCCGAGCTCCGTCAGCACGTGAGTAACTGTCCTGGAGCACATTTCTTGGAGCCTAAGGTATGTTTGCCGGATTTATTTTTTGGTGAACACCGAGAATTTTTTTCATTTAAAAATGCTTGCTTATTGTATTTTCGTTTGAGACCTAAGTCCTCTGGGGATGAATCCCAGCGCGTAGGGTTCATAATGTCACTTTTGCGCAAAGAGCCTCAGGAGTGGGCCTTTTCTTTGCAACCTAGTGATTCATGCTTCAGATCAGTGGATAGTTTTTTTTCTGCTTTAGGACTATTATATGATGATCCTGACCGTGTCGCATCAGCTGAGACTGAGTTGAGACGTCTAAAACAAGGATCGGGTAATGTGGAAAAATATTGTACACATTTTCGTCGTTGGTCCACTCAAACAGGGTGGAACGATTCTGCTCTGAAAAGTCTATTTCTTGCTGGGCTCAGTGAAAGGGTTAAAGACCTGCTAATTGCTTATCCTACACCTGAAGATTTGCAACAGGCTATGCAATTAGCTATACGGGTGGATAGAAGACTGCGTGCTAGGGTTAATGAGAGCAAATCCTCTGCTATGTCAGTTTCTGGTTATGATAATGTGTGTACTAACAGTGGTGAACCGATGGAGATTGGATCGGTGGCACCTCGCTCTCAAGAAAAAGACCGTCGTTTTTTGCAAGGCTTGTGTTTCTATTGCGGAAAATCTGGTCATTTGATTAAAGGCTGTGAGCTTCGTATGAAGAAAGAAAAAAAAATGGTCAGTCACGCCCGTATTGCCTGTTTAAATTCCAAGGGTATATTTTTAGCTGCTTCCACGATTGCTCAGGAAAAATTTATGGAATTTCGGGTGTTTGTTGATTGCGGGTCTACACTGAATGTAATTGATGGGGGATTCGTGGAAAAACTCAATTTAAAACCTGAACCTTTGTCATTCCCCATTGCTGTGGTTTCTGTGGATGGCTCCCCTTTGAAGAATATTACTCTCAAGGTCAGTGAATTTCCTCTCACTATTAATGGTGTTCACCATGAGAAATTGGATTTGGTAGTGTTGAATAACTTGCCTTCTCCAGTAATATTGGGTTTGCCCTGGTTAAAATTTCACAATCCTGTACTGGATTGGTCTACCAGTGAAATTAAATCCTGGAGCCATAAATGTTATGACAAGTGTTGTAACGGGCGTATTGCAGCTTTGGATAGGGGAGAATTGCCTGTTCCTATTCAGGATTTTTGGAGAGTTTTTTCTGAGAAGGATTCGCAGGTTTTGCCTCCCCATAGAGACTATGATTGTTCTATTGAATTTGTCCCTGGAGCGACTCTTCCTAAGAGTCGTTTATTTAACCTTACTATTCCTGAGAGGAAGGCTTTGGAGGAATACATACAGACAAGCTTGGCCGCCGGTCACATTAGGCCCTCTAAGTCTCCTGTGGCGGTTGGATTTTTTTTTGTAAAAAAAAAGGACGGCGGTTTACGTCCTTGTCTGGATTTTCGTGAGATTAACAAAATTACGGTACGCAATCCTTACCCACTGCCATTGATTCCTGATCTGTTTAACCAGTTATTGGGGGCCAAGTGGTTCTCTAAAATTGACCTTAAGGGGGCATACAATCTGTTGCGCATGAAGGAGGGTGATGAATGGAAGACTGCTTTTAACACTCCTGTGGGTCATTTTGAGAATCTGGTTATGCCTTTTGGTCTTACTAATGCTCCTGCATTTTTTCAGAATCTGATTAATGACATCCTTAGACCTTTGATCGGTAAAAATGTGGTTGTGTTTTTGGATGACATTTTGATTTATTCGCCAGATCTGGAGTCTCATTGGCGGAGCGTGCGTGAGGTATTACAGTTATTAATGGACAATTCGCTTTTTGCTAAGCTGGAGAAATGTGAGTTCGCTGTACAGAGAATTAGTTTTTTGGGCTACATTATCTCCAGCAAAGGTTTTGAGATGGATCCGGTTAAGGTTCAGGCTGTGCAGGAATGGCCTAGGCCTATTGGTTTGAAATCGATACAGAGGTTTTTGGGTTTCGCCAATTACTATAGAAAGTTCATAAAAAATTTTTCTAGTATTGTCAAACCTCTGACTGATCTCACCAGGAAAGGTGCTGATGCGGTTCAGTGGTCTTCTGAGGCCATTGAAGCTTTTGTGTATCTCAAGGAGAGGTTCACCTCTGCTCCCATCCTTATGCAGCCTGATGTTACTAGGCCGTTTTTGGTTGAGGTTGATGCTTCCTCTGTGGGGGTTGGCCCAGTATTGTCTCAGGATAACGGGGATGGATTACATCCCTGTGCCTTTTTTTCAAAAAATTTTTCGGAGACTGAATTGAATTACGATATTGGTAATCGGGAATTATTGGCTATTAAACTCGCATTTGAACACTGGCGCCACTTCTTGGAAGGTGCGGAATTTCCCGTTCAGGTTCTTACGGATCATAAAAATCTGATATATCTTGATGCTGCCAAGCGCCTGAATGCCCGTCAGGCTAGGTGGGCACTGTTTTTCTCGCGGTTTAATTTCTCCGTTACTTACATCCCTGGTACTAAGAATGTTAAGGCGGTTGCCTTGTCTCGCAGTTTTTCTCCCATAGTCGGTGCTGAGAAAGAGGAAAACATTTTACAAGAAGGTGTTGTGATAGCTGCTTTAGACTCCGTTTTGGAAGATGAGATTCTTAAAGCTCAGGAGAATGCCCCATCTAACACTCCTCATGGGAGGTTGTTTGTGCCTGAGACCTTTAGGAGAGATTTGTTTGTTGAGTGTCACGAATCTCGGTTGGCAGGTCATCCCGGAATCTCTGAGACCAAGAGACTGGTGGGTCGCAGTTTTTGGTGGCCTGGATGGCAGAAGGAAGTCATTAAGTGGGTGCGCCAATGTACTATATGTGCTAGATCTAAGTCCTCACATACTCCTGCTGCGGGGTTGCTTTGTCCTTTGGAGGTCCCCAGTGCTCCTTGGACACATTTGGCTATGGACTTTATAACTGACCTTCCCCCCTCTGAGGGTTTTACTGTCATCTGGGTGGTCGTGGAC
The DNA here is from genome assembly GCF_046119375.1 of Phyllobates terribilis. Taxonomy (NCBI): domain Eukaryota; kingdom Metazoa; phylum Chordata; class Amphibia; order Anura; family Dendrobatidae; genus Phyllobates; species Phyllobates terribilis. The sequence continues at coordinate 1,821,239 of NW_027363111.1, forward strand.
CGTTTTAGCAAGATGTGTCACTTGGTTCCCTTCGTCAAACTGCCCTGCGCTAAAACTCTCGCTAAGGCCTTTGTCAAGGAAATTGTCAGACTTCATGGCGTTCCTACTGACATTGTTTCTGATAGGGGTCCTCAGTTCGTGGCTCGTTTTTGGCGTGCCTTTTGTGACAGGTTGGGAATTCATTTGTCGTTTTCGTCCGGATATCATCCTGAATCTAATGGCCAGACAGAAAGGAAAAACCAGGATGTTGAGCAGTTCTTGCGTTGTTTTGTGGCAGACAATCAAGAGGGGTGGTCTGAGTTTCTGCCACTTGCCGAATTTGCTCTGAACAATCATACATCTTCTTCTGCTGGTTGTTCGCCTTTTTTTTGTTGTTCTGGGAGACATCCGTCGTTTGGGTCGTTCTCCAAGTTGGGATCTGCCGTGCCTGAGGAGGAGAATTTTTCCGGTGATTTGGAAAGAGTTTGGACGGATGTGCGTGGTAATCTTCAGGAGGCCAACAGAAAATCTAAAGACTACTTTGATAGGAAACGACAGGAGGTTTTGTTCGCTGTTGGTGACATGGTTTGGTTGTCCTCTAGGAATCTGCGGTTGAGGATTCCTTCTAAGAAATTGGGTCCCAAGTTTGTAGGGCCCTTTAAGGTGCTTCAGGTTGTCAACCAATCTGCTGTTAGGTTGGAGGTTCCTACCTCCTGGAGAATTAATCCGGTCTTTCATGTCTCTCTGTTAAAAAAAGCTGTCGTGTCGGATGGTGACACCTCTGCCTCTGTTCCTCCGGTGGTGGAGGACGGGGAATATGAAATTTCTCGCATCCTTGACTCTAGATGGTATAGAGGTAGTTTGCAGTATCTTGTGGCCTGGAAAGGTTTCGGACCCGAGGATAACTCTTGGGTGAGGTCAGATGATGTTTCCGCGTCCAGACTTATCAGAGCGTTTCACAGGAGATTTCCTGATAAGCCTGGTCCTAGGGGATCCGGAGGATCCTCTTAGAAGGGGGGGTACTGTTAGAACCTTGCTGTTAGGTTTTTTTTCCTTTGCTGGTCACATGACCTTGTTGGCCTATTTAGTCCTGCTCCGCCCTTCTGGCTTTGCTGGACTTCATTGTATATCTACTTTCTAGCTAGCCTGTGCTCTGTATCTAACTCTGTTAGTTTGCTTGGTCTACGGACCTCTATGTTCTATCTATTTTGTTTGTTCGTCTGTCTGCTACTATTTCTGTTAGGAGGTGTCCCATGTTCCTCCCAGTCCTTGGTGCTTGTGGGGATTCCCTCCCCACATCTATGGGTCTTCGTGCGGACTAGATTGGGACTTTGGCGGGTCTGGTCGCGGGATCGGGTTCCCTGTTGCATCGTAGGGATTCGGCTGGGTCTCGTAGTGGGGACAGATCTCCTCTCTTTCCTTGGCTTTGGTAGCAGAACATAACAGTACTTACTCAAAAATCTTCTTCCGGGAGGATGGTAACTTGCGGCTTCTTCTCTAAACTCTTCTCCTCCTCTGAGCGCAATTATTCCATAGGAGATCGAGAGTTATTGGCCATCAAACTGGCATTGGAGGAGTGGCGTTACCTGCTTGAGGGGGCTCTTCACCCGGTAATAATTTACACTGACCACAAGAACTTGGCTTACCTCCAGCATGCCCAGAGACTTAACCCGCGCCAAGCCCGGTGGTCCTTGTTTTTTGCTCGTTTTGATTTTGTCCTTCATTTTCGCCCGGCTGACAAAAACGTCAAGGCGGACGCCTTGTCTCGATCCTTTCTGGTATCTGATCTCGAGGAAGATCCGAAACACATCATCGATCCCGCCAGAGTAATGCAGGTGGCTCCCGTGAGTCTAAATCGTCTCCCTCCCGGAAAGACGTTCGTATCAGTACCTGATCGGGAGAAGATCCTTCACTGGGGTCACTCGTCTAAACTGGCTGGCCACGCTGGTCAGAAGAAGACCCTCCAGCTTATTTCCCGGCACTACTGGTGGCCTACCCTGCACAAGGATGTAATAGACTTTGTTTCTGCCTGTGTGTCCTGCGCCCGCAACAAGGTTCCGAGACATCTGCCAGCCGGTCGCCTCCTTCCGCTCCCAGTACCTGCTGCCCCCTGGCAGCATATTGCAATGGACTTCATAACTGACCTCCCACTCTCTGCCGGTTGTACGGTCATTTGGGTGGTCGCTGACCGCTTCTCCAAGATGGCTCATTTCGTTCCCCTGCCAGGCCTCCCGTCTGCACCCGAGCTAGCTAGAGACTTTATTCGTCACATCTTCCGTCTTCATGGCCTGCCCCTCCACATCGTGTCGGATCGTGGGGTACAGTTCACCTTACGCTTCTGGAGAGCCACTTGTAAACTACTAGACGTCACCCTGGACTTCTCTTCCGCTTACCACCCACAGTCCAATGGTCAAGTGGAGCGGATCAATCAGAACCTGACCAGTTACCTCCGGCACTTCGTTAATGCCCACCATTCTGACTGGGTGGATCTCCTACCATGGGCCGAGTTCTCTTACAATAATCACGAGAGCGAATCCTCCTCCAAATCCCCGTTTTTTGTAGTCTTTGGTCAGCATCCTTGGATTCCTTTTCCTGTCTCCACCTCGGTGGACAACCCGGCTGCGGAATCTCTCGTTAGCAAATTTTCCTCCATTTGGGAGAGTACCCGATCCGCACTCCTTCAGTCGTCCGAGCGGATGAAAAGACACGCTGACAAAAAACGCCTGGATCCTCCTCAATTTCGTCCAGGAGATAAGGTCTGGCTCTCATCTAAATATGTTCGACTCAAGATACCCTCTTACAAGTTAGGGCCTCGGTTCATCGGACCTCTGGAGGTCACCAGTCAGATCAACCCGGTGGCCTATAAATTGAAACTCCCGGCCAACTTACGGATCCCTAACTCCTTCCATGTATCTCTCCTCAAACCTGTGGTACTTAACTCTTTTTCCAAGTCTACAGGTACGCCTCCTGCTCCGGTTTCTGCTGAGGACGAGTTTGAGGTAGAGAACATTCTTGCCACCAAAAGGGTAAGAGGAAAGACCTTTTTTCTGGTAGATTGGAAGGGGTTTGGTCCTGAGGAGAGAACGTGGGAGCCCCGGGAGAACATCCATGCCCCTCTCATCCTAGCTAAATTTCTGTCTGGCCTAAAAAAGGGGGGGCCTAAAGGGGGGGGTACTGTAGTGCCGGCGTCCCTGCCCTCTGCTAGGCAGGGACGCTGCTCCCCTCACCGCTCTGCCCCGTGCCCGGCGTCCCTCTCCCGCTCTGCTGTCAGCGCGCGCTCCTTCCCGGCGTCCTCCTCCCGCTCTGCTCTCAGCGCGCGCTCCTTCCCGGCCCCTGTGCTTAGGGCGCGCGCGCGCGCGCTCCCCTCCTCTTAAAGGGGCCGCGCGCGCCGTCCTAAGGAGTCCCCGGCCAATGGCCGGAGGACTTCATCATATATAAGGCACCTCCTCCAAAATGGAGGTGCCCGAGCAATGTTGTTTGCACCTGTGTCTCACCTGTGCTTCAGCCCTCAGGTCCCGTTGCCAGTTACCTGCCAGTTACCTGTCAGATTCCTGCCTGATTACTTGCTACCTGTCTGCTAGTCTGAGGTCCGACGGTCTGCCTTACTACTCCTGTCAGTCTGTCTAAGGACCAGCCTGCCCGCTCACCTGGGAGCGCACCTCAGCTACCTGCCTGCTTGCCTGAGGTCCGACGGTCTGCCTTACAACTCCGGTCAGTCTGTCTATGGACCAGCTTGCCCGCTCACCTGGGAGCGCTTCTCCGTTACCTGCCTGCTTGCCAGCCCGGAGGCTCCGCTGTCACGTGCTGTGACCACCAGCTACTCCAGACTCTTGCCCGCTCACCTGGGAGCGCTTCTCCGCTACCTGCCTGCTTACCTGCCCGGAGGCTCCGCTGTCACGTGCTGTGACCACCAGCTACTCCAGACTCTTGCCCGCTCACCTGGGAGCGCTTCTCCGCTACCTGCCTGCTTGCCTGCCCGGAGGCTCCGCTGTCACGTGCTGTGACCACCAGCTATTCCTGAGACTCTTGCCCGCTCACCTGGGAGCGCTTCTCCGTTACCTGCCTGCTTGCCTACCTGGAGGCTCCGCCGTCACGTGCTGTGACCACCTGCTATTCCAGAGACTCTCGCTTGCTCACCTGGGAGCACACATTCTCCATCTGCCTTGCTAGCCTACCTGGAGGTTCAGCCATCACAGGTCGTACCTACCCTTTATCCAGAGACTGCCCCGATCACTTGCCGTGTCCTCCTGCCCGTACACCCAGAGACTGTCCTGGTCACCTCCTGTGACTACCTGCCTGGTCGCCACCCGCTCCCTTACAAGGACCGCCCCCTTGTATTGTAGCCCAGAGGTTCCGCCTCCCAGACCCGTTACAGGAGCCCATACATTCTCCTGCCTCCAATAATATATACCTGACAGGAGCCCATAGATTCTCCTACCTCCAATAATATATACCTGACAGGAGCCCATAGATTCTCCTACCTCCAATAATATATACCTGACAGGAGTCCATACATTCTGCTGCCTCCAATAATATATACCTGACAGGAGCCCATACACTCTCCTGCCTCCAATAATATATACCTGACAGGAGCCCATACATTCTCCTGCCTCCAATAATATATACCTGACAGGAGCCCATACATTCTCCTGCCTCCAATAATATATACCTGACAGGAGCCCATACATTCTACTGCCTCAAATAATATATACCTGACAGGAGACCATACATTCTGCTGCCTCCAATAATATATACCTGACAGGAGCCCATACACTCTCCTGCCTCCAATAATATATACCTGACAGGAGCCCATACATTCTCCTGTCTCCAATAATATATACCTGACAGGAGTCCATAGATTCTGCTGTCTCCAATAATATATACCTGACAGGAGTCCATAGATTCTGCTGCCTCCAATAATATCTACCTGACAGGAGCCCATACATTCTGCTGCCTCCAATAATATATACCTGACAGGAGCCCATACATTCTCCTGCCTCCAATAATATATACCTGACAGGAGTCCATAGATTCTGCTGCTTCCAATAATATCTACCTGACAGGAGCCCATACATTCTGCTGCCTCCAATAATATATACCTGACAGGAGTCCATAGATTCTGCTGCCTCCAATAATATCTACCTGACAGGAGCCCATACTTTCTGCTGCCTCCAATAATATATACCTGACAGGAGCCCATACATTCTCCTGCCTCCAATAATATATACCTGACAGGAGCCCATACATTCTCCTGCCTCCAATAATATATACCTGACAGGAACCCATACATTCTCCTGCCTCCAATAATATATACCTGACAGGACCCCATACATTCTCCTGCCTCCAATAATATATACCTGACAGAAGCCCATACATTCTCCTGCCTCCAATAATATATACCTGACAGGAGCCCATACATTCTCCTGCCTCCAATAATATATACCTGACAGGAACCCATACATTCTCCTGCCTCCAATAATATATACCTGACAGGAGCCCATACATTCTCCTGCCTCCAATAATATATACCTGACAGGAGCCCATACATTCTCCTGCCTCCAATAATATATACCTGACAGGAGCCCATACATTCTCCTGCCTCCAATAATATATACCTGACAGGAGCCCATACATTCTCCTGCCTCCAATAATATATACCTGACAGGAGCCCATACATTCTCCTGCCTCCAATAATATATACCTGACAGGAGCCCATACATTCTGCTGCCTCCAATAATATACACCTGACAGGAGCCCATACATTCTGCTGCCTCCAATAATATATACCTGTCAGAGCTCAGAAAGGAGCCGACAACCACAGTCAGTATAAATAACGGGGGCGAGCGAGAAAACGCCGCGCAGAGCTCAGAAAGGACCCGACAATCACAGTCAGTATAAATAACGGGGACGAGCGAGAAAACGCTGCGCAGAGCTCAGAAAGGAGCCGACAATCACATTCAGTATAAATAACGGGGGCGAGCGAGAAAACGCCGCGCAGAGCTCAGAAAGGAGCTGACAATCACAGTCAGTATAAATAACGGGGGCGAGTGAGAAAACGCCGCGCAGAGCTCAGAAAGGAGCCGACAACCACAGTCAGTATAAATAACGGGGGTGAGCGAGAAAACGCCGCGCAAAGCTCAGAAAGGAGCCGACAATCACAGTCAGTATAAATAACGGGGGCGAGCGATAAAACGCCGCGCAGAGCTCAGAAAGGAGCCGACAATCACATTCAGTATAAATAACGGGGACGAGCGAGAAAACGCCGCGCAGAGCTCAGAAAGGAGCCGACAATCACATTCAGTATAAATAACGGGGACGAGCGAGAAAACGCCGCGCAGAGCTCAGAAAGAGGCCGACAATCACATTCAGTATAAATAACGGGGGCGAGCGAGAAAACGCTGCGCAGAGCTCAGAAAGGAGCCGACAATCACAGTCCGTATAAATAATGGGGACGAGCGAGAAAACGCCGCGCAGAGCTCAGAAAGGAGCCGACAATCACAGTCAGTATAAATAACGGGGGCGAGCGAGAAAACGCCGCGCAGAGCTCAGAAAGGAGCTGACAATCACATTCAGTATAAATAACGGGGACGAGCGAGAAAACGCCGCGCAGAGCTCAGAAAGGAGCCGACAATCACAGTCAGTATAAATAACGGGGGCGAGCGAGAAAACGCCGCGCAGAGCTCAGAAAGGAGCCGACAATCACATTCAGTATAAATAACGGGGGCGAGTGAGAAAACGCCGCGCAGAGCTCAGAAAGGAGCCGACAATCATAGTCACTATAAATAACGGGGGCGAGCGAGAAAGCGCCGTGCAGAGCTCAGAAAGGAGCCGACAATCACAGTCAGTATAAATAACGGGCGAACGAGAAAACGCCGCGCAGAGCTCAGAAAGGAGCCGACAGTCACAGTCCGTATAAATAACGGGGACGAGCGAGAAAACGCCACGCAGAGCTCAGAAAGGAGCCGACAATCACAGTATAAATAACGGGGACGAGCGAGAAAACGCCGCGCAGAGCTCAGAAAGGAGCCGACAACCACAGTCAGTATAAATAACGGGGGCGAGCGAGAAAACGCCGCGCAGAGCTCAGAAAGGAGCCGACAATCACAGTCAGTATAAATAACGGGGACGAGCGAGAAAACGCTGCGCAGAGCTCAGAAAGGAGCCGACAATCACATTCAGTATAAATAACGGGGGCGAGCGAGAAAACGCCGCGCAGAGCTCAGAAAGGAGCTGACAATCACAGTCAGTATAAATAACGGGGGCGAGTGAGAAAACGCCGCGCAGAGCTCAGAAAGGAGCCGACAACCACAGTCAGTATAAATAACGGGGGTGAGCGAGAAAACGCCGCGCAAAGCTCAGAAAGGAGCCGACAATCACAGTCAGTATAAATAACGGGGGCGAGCGATAAAACGCCGCGCAGAGCTCAGAAAGGAGCCGACAATCACATTCAGTATAAATAACGGGGACGAGCGAGAAAACGCCGCGCAGAGCTCAGAAAGGAGCCGACAATCACATTCAGTATAAATAACGGGGACGAGCGAGAAAACGCCGCGCAGAGCTCAGAAAGAGGCCGACAATCACATTCAGTATAAATAACGGGGGCGAGCGAGAAAACGCTGCGCAGAGCTCAGAAAGGAGCCGACAATCACAGTCCGTATAAATAATGGGGACGAGCGAGAAAACGCCGCGCAGAGCTCAGAAAGGAGCCGACAATCACAGTCAGTATAAATAACGGGGGCGAGCGAGAAAACGCCGCGCAGAGCTCAGAAAGGAGCTGACAATCACATTCAGTATAAATAACGGGGACGAGCGAGAAAACGCCGCGCAGAGCTCAGAAAGGAGCCGACAGTCACAGTCAGTATAAATAACGGGGACGAGCGAGAAAACGCCACGCAGAGCTCAGAAAGGAGCCGACAATCACATTCAGTATAAATAACGGGGACGAGCGAGAAAATGCCGCGCAGAGCTCAGAAAGGAGCCGACAATCACATTCAGTATAAATAACGGGGACGAGCGAGAAAACGCCACGCAGAGCTCAGAAAGGAGCCGACAATCACATTCAGTATAAATAACGGGGACGAGCGAGAAAACGCCGCGCAGAGCTCAGAAAGGAGCTGACAATCAGTCACTATAAATAACGGGGACGAGCGAGAAAACGCCACGCAGAGCTCAGAAAGGAGCCGACAATCACAGTCAGTATAAATAACGGGGGCGAGTGAGAAAACGCTGCGCAGAGCTCAGAAAGGAGCCGACAACCACAGTCAGTATAAATAACGGGGGTGAGCGAGAAAACGCCGCGCACTGCTCAGAAAGGAGCCGACAATCACAGTCAGTATAAATAACGGGGACGAGCGAGAAAACGCCGCTCAGAGCTCAGAAAGGAGCCGACAATCACATTCAGTATAAATAACGGGGGCGAGCGAGAAAACGCCGCGCAGAGCTCAGAAAGGAGCCGACAATCACAGTCAGTATAAATAACGGGGACGAGCGAGAAAACGCCGCGCAGAGCTCAGAAAGGAGCCGACAACCACAGTCAGTATAAATAACGGGGACGAGCGAGAAAACGCCGCGCAGAGCTCAGAAAGGAGCCGACAATCACATTCAGTATAAATAACGGGGACGAGCGAGAAAACGCCGCGCAGAGCTCAGAAAGGAGCCGACAATCACGGTATAAATAACGGGGGCGAGCGAGAAAACGCCGCGCAGAGCTCAGAAAGGAGCCGACAATCACATTCAGTATAAATAACGGGGGCGAGCGAGAAAACGCCGCGCAGAGCTCAGAAAGGAGCCGACAATCACAGTCAGTATAAATAACGGGGACGAGCGAGAAAACGCCGCGCAGAGCTCAGAAAAGAGCCGACAATCACAGTCAGTATAAATAACGGACGAGCGAGAAAACGCAGCGCAGAGCTCAGAAAGGAGCTGACAACCACAGTCAGTATAAATAACGGGGACGAGCGAGAAAACGCCACGCACAGCTCAGAAAGGAGCCGACAATCACATTCAGTATAAATAACGGGGACGAGCGAGAAAACGCCGCGCAGAGCTTAGAAAGGAGCCGACAATCAGTCAGTATAAATAATGGGGGCGAGCGAGAAAAGGCCGCGCAGAGCTCAGAAAGGAGCTGACAATCACAGTCAGTATAAATAACGGGGACGAGCGAGAAAGGAGCCGACAATCACAGTCAGTATAAATAACGGGGATGAGCGAGAAAACGCCGCACAGAGCTCAGAAAGGAGCTGACAATCACAGTATAAATAACGGGGGCGAGCGAGAAAACGCCACGCAGAGCTCAGAAAGGAGCCGACAATCACAGTCAGTATAAATAACAGGGACGAGCGAGAAAACGGTGCGCAGAGCTCAGAAAGGAGCCGACAATCACATTCACTATAAATAACGGGGACGAGCGAGAAAACGCCGCGCAGAGCTCAGAAAGGAGCCGACAATCACAGTCAGTATAAATAACAGTTACGAGCGAGAAAACGCAGCGCAGAGCTCAGAAAGGAGCCGACAATCACAGTCAGTATAAATAACAGGGACGAGCGAGAAAACGCCGCACACAGCTCAGAAAGGAGCCGACAACCACAGTCAGTATAAATAACGGGGACGTGCGAGAAAACGCCACGCAGAACTCAGAAAGGAGCCGACAATCACAGTCAGTATAAATAACGGGGACGAGCGAGAAAACGCCGCGCAGAGCTCAGAAAGGAGCCGACAATCACAGTCAGTATAAATAACGGGGACGAGCGAGAAAACGCCGCGCAGAGCTCAGAAAGGAGCCGACAATCACATTCAGTATAAATAACAGGGGCGAGCGAGAAAACGCCGCGCAGAGCTCGGAAAGGAGCCGACAATCACAGTCAGTATAAATAACGGGGACGAGCGAGAAAACGCCGCGCAGAGCTTAGAAAGGAGCCGACAATCACAGTCAGTATAAATAACGGGGACGAGCGAGAAAACGCCGCGCAGAGCTCAGAAAGGAGCCGACAATCACATTCAGTATAAATAACGGGCGAGCGAGAAAACGCCGCGCAGAGGTCAGAAAGGAGCTTACAATCACAGTCAGTATAAATAAGACACAGACCAGGCCGAAAAATGATTTTACTGCAAAACATAAAAATCCACGTAATAATGACGGCAGGAAAAGGAGGGAACAATTCACATTGTTAGATGCAAAAAGAAAAAAACGACATTTATTCAAGCATTTTACTTTCACTCTGACGCTGAAAATCCAAAAAATATTGCAGAATATAGAGAGGGAAGAAATGAAAGATAATAAAAATACCTGTGAAGCCGACATGTCACCAGGCGAAACCTGCAGTAAATCGTGTATATACGTCCTGTGTATATACCCTCTATGTATATAATCAGGCATTACTACTGACACCTCAGGCCTCGTTCACACCTCATAGAATCATAGAATCATAGAATGGTAGAGTTGGAAGGGACCTCCTGGGTCATCTGGTCCAACCCCCTGCTCAAAGCAGGATTCACTAGATCCCTCCCGGTTTTCTCTTACCAGATCCATGTTTTTCACATTCGCATCTGTAAGTGAACGGGGCTATTCCCATGTCTGACCGAGACGTCCGCCAAAATGGTGGAGACATCCGATATTGACCCAAGTGTCTGATATAAATCAGCAATGCGACTCTATAGGTCCAGGAATAAATCATCGGTCTGCACTCGGATGTCGTCCGTGCGCCGTCCGTTCTTCATTAATGGACAGAGAAACATTTTCTGCTTATCTGAGAACAACGAACGAAACTCGGACAAACGTTGATGGTAAAAATTGCCACCCGACCAAACTCTCATATAAAAAAATCACTGATGAAACTCGGACTGATTATTTTAGTTGGAGAAAGTCACTGACGTCTGAATGAGGCCTAACATCAGGGTAGTTAGAAATGTACAGACTCCATCGCTAAAAGCAAATCTACACCATGAGACCGGATCATTTACCCCCCACCCTCTCCCCCTTTCCTGACTCAAGGACATTAGAGGGTTTTATGGCGCGTGCACTTTTATTGCCTCTTTAATTTCCCCTGTTCGGATATGGCAGCATAAAAGGCTTAATATTTAAGCTATTCTATATTCCTTTTTTCATGATATCGGGAGGGGGAAGTTATAATGAAAAATGGGAAATACTTGTCTTTTTTTTTCACTTTATTTGCAACCTGAAAGAGCCGCTAAAAACCTTTAAAATGAACCTGCAGATATGGGGTTAATGCAGTGCATTAGTGCGGAGCGTGCTGCGCTTACAGCCGCTCTGCACAGTGTTTTCAGCAGTGATGTAGCCGCGCCGGCGTCTCCTGTGTGGGATAAAGTCACTTTTTACCCCCGGAGCCGCACTTTCAGTACATCGGCCGGGCAACTCTCTAACACTATAACCTGCAGATTCGCCCTAACAGCGTTATCTGACCCGACAGGTTCCTATTAATGATAAACACAAACTGTCCTTACACAATTGCTGGTCTCGATGTACAGTGCGGGCAGTGATGGGTTTATGGAGTATTCTTCTAGGTTTATTCAGGGGGTCTTTAGATTTCTGCAAGTCTTCGTTAACATTTATTTCTGGCAGAAATGTCATTAATTATTATTATTACTCATAACTGCAGTGGTGTAACAGCTATTTTAGCATTATTTTTAGACTTCACACAAGTCATCTTCATCTCTTTATTACCAGGGTGTTACTTTTATATTCAGTCTTTTTTTTTTTAAATGAAACAGCCAAGAATCCAGTGAAAGCCATAATATATAGCAATCTGTCACCTATCAGCTCTGAAGGACAATAGGATTTATCATCACATGTTACTGATCACTCAACTCTGGATCTTCATTTTGAAAAAATTTAGGGTCCAAAAAACTTTTTTTTTTATTTTAATTTCACACAGTCAGGTGATTATCCATATCCTTTTATATCCTTTTGAGGATAAGTTATATTTTTCTCTGGCATCATTATGAGGTACAGATAACATTAATTTACGCGTAATCACTTTTATTACTGCTGGAAATAAAACAAAATAGCTGATGCCTGTAAAGTGCTGTGGAATTAATGGCGCTATATAAGCGGGTACAATAAATACACAGTGATTCCAGTGGTTATCACTGAAGACTTGCAGCACTGGGGTCCTGGGTTGAAATCCCACCAAGGACAACATCTGCAAGGAGTTTGTATGTTCTCCCCATGTTTGCGTGGGTTTCCTCTGGGTTCTCCGGTTTCCTCCCACATACCAAAGACATACTTATAAGGAACTTAGATTGTGAGCTCCAATGGGGACAGTGCCCATAATGTCTGTAAAGTGCTGTGGAATTAATGGTTCTATATAAGTGAATAAAATAAATACATTTTGTGTTTTCAGTTTCCGTCTGTGTGTGGGGTGTTTGTGATGCCCATAATGTGAGGGCAGTGGCTGCATCTGAGTTGGTGGTGGTGATGCCGTCTGCCCTTCTTCCGTGACCATGGGGTGGTTTTGGTTCTCTGGAAAGCTACCACCTCTCCGAAAACTCAAACACCGCCATAACATTGTTGGGTGGTGTGGAGGCGTTCATAACAATTTGAATGGTGGCCCTGCTCCGCAGCTTTATAGGTCATGTACGTCCTGGAAGTACCGTGCACGGCTTTGTCAAAATGCCTCCTCCCCTTGAGTAGTTGAAGATTGTGTGAAAGAATGGGCCAAAATCACACCTGAGCAATGCCTGCAAGTAGTTTCTCCATACAGGAGGCGCCTTTAAGCTGTCATCGCCAACAAAGGCTTTTGTACGGGGTGTTAAATTTTAGAAAGCGTGTTGAATACTTTTTCCCTGTGTCATTTCTCATTGTTACACATAATTAGTAGACATCTATGGTTTGATTTCTTTGCCTGTATGGATTGGATGGGTAGTGACCGACATCTGGTGGGAATTTCATGTTAATAGCACCTTTAAACATAGAAGATCTCTTAATAATCTCTCAGATTAATGTCTCCAAGATAATGACAGTTGTAGACTTTGGCCTATGAAAATATCAATAAAGATGGAGGTAGTTTCCTCAGTTTCAGTCCTAGTCAGGTCACTGTGCTCAATGCCGATATGTCACATGTTTAGTAATCGCTGGTCCCCCGCGCTCTCCGGTGACTCCCCTCACTGACTTATTCCTGATAAATTGTACAGTATAAAGATTTCCTTGATGTTTTCTATAATGGATCAGGCTTTTTCCTTACTGATAACAGATGGGATGTTGCTCTGTCTGCTGTTATCTGCTTTCTTTTCCATGTTGCTGCCCTTGTTTTCCTTCATGTATTTCTTCAACCTTCCTGATTTAGCGTCTTTCGTTCTCTCTGTGCAGTTACACTGCCACTGCTGTCTTTTAGAATAATTTAGGGATCAAGATCTCTAATCCAATCAGAGGCTTCTCAGTGTCATCAAGCTCACAACCATTCCAAATAAAAATGGTTCCTCAGCCAGCTGCCACGTTGTCACTTCTTTCTGCATCACCAACTGCACTGGCCACAAGATAGAAGGTTTACATTTATATATGGGGACCCTATGGATTACAGTTGCTCTTATATTGGAGGCATGGATCAATTAAATGAACAGAAAGAAAGGATAATCATACCACTAGCAAAAAACATCAAATCTCAGTGGAGGTGTAGACCGGTACTGGGTGAGATGAGGCATATGGAAGAATGAGGGCAGTTGAGTTGAGGTATGATGCTAATAGCATCCTGATAGTAGTTACTGCAGCTGTCGTGACATTGATGGGTTGGCTGAGGAGCTGAAGAGGGAATCTATTGAAATAAGAGTGGCGAGCGGAAGTGTCTGCTCGTGTTATGGCGTGTGACTGCACGTGTTGTGTTATGGAGTGTGGCCAGTGCTGGTGAAGGTAGTTATAGAAGCGTGATAGAGGAGAGAGTCCCAGCGAGTGACCCGAGCGTTGCGTCAGCCGGGGGCGTGTATAATTGAGCCCATGCCAATGACATAGCACGTTAGAAGGGTTGTGTCTGAAGAGATTCGCGAGCGACGCATCAACAGGAAAGCATGTAGGAGCCTGTGGGAATAGATGAAGGGACAGGGGATAAAGGGCTATGGGATGGGTAGAGAAGGATGGTATAAAAGATAGAGGGAAAAAGATAAATGGGAAAGACGAGTGAAGAGTTAAGATGAAAAGCTGAAGTATTCATGTTGGGAATAAAGAGCAGAATGAGGCTAATCTTGGGAAGGAGGATAAATGTCAGGAACAGAAAAGAACAAAATGTAGTCAGAAGTGTCAGTGGATACTGGTGTACTTGCCAATCCAGTAGTGGTACATTTCAACGTGTCTAGAAGGAAGTAAAAAAATACATAGAAATAACCCTGTGATGTAGCAGATCAACATATCAAAGATAGTATCATATCAACAGAAAAAAGACTTTCATTCACTAGAGTTATCACAATAGGTCATATTCCCTTGCTAGTGTAAAATCCATTGATCCGATAGGCTATAGCCATATGTGGATGTAGAAAATGATGCGGCTTGATTGCATTAGAATAGCTGAAGCAATGTGTCATGAAAACAACACCCACTCTTGGGTCAGACCTTGCAGCTCTCTGGCGCCCCCTTATCCTGCTGGTCAAACACGGTATTGACAGAGGATAAGCACGGGTGCAGCTGCTCTATTTTATGTCGACTATTGTGGCACGTGATGTGACAGGACGTATATATACCACCAGTTCCTTCCAGGAACGTATATATACCTCCGACCAGCCACCCTCAAACCACAATATCACATAAATACTGGTATACTGCCACCACCGATCGCTTAACAGGTGGATCGGGTACCTGGTAGGTAACGTGAATTAGCGGGTGAGGAACGTGTTTGCTCGACATAGGACAAGAAGAAAGAAACTGGTAAATAATTAATGATTTACTCCCAAAAGGGGGGCAGTGTTTACAAAATATATACAAGATATTATAAAGGAGACAATTTACATATATGCATAAACAGTTATTAAAATAAAAGGGATAAGTAATAGCAAAACCTGCTTCACAAGGTGATGGTCTCAGATTCTGTGGGGGGGACGGCTCCCCAGAAATTAGACTTGATTCCTTCACGCAGCGTGTAGTGCATGCGTCGGCGTCCCTGGTTGGAATGACCTGAAAATGGCCGATTTGCTTTTTAGTAAGCAGCCAAAACTCTGGGGAACACCCCTTATTTACCTTACAAGGGGGGCTCGGCTTTGCGAGCCCACCCAGCTGCAGAAGACCAAAAATCCTTCAGATTCCATATCTTGGTGTGGGGGGGTCCCACATCCAAGAGGGAGACATCATCTTGACCGTCAGCAATATTCATGAAGATAGATATTAAATATGAAACCTCTATGACGCTCAGAATCTCAGAATCCATTATCTCAGTTCCCGGTCCTTCCTCAGTTATGCAAGTTATACTATTGTAATGGGAAAAAGGTGAGCATTCAAAAAACGTGGTTCCGATGTTTCTGTCAGACCTGTGCGTGATTAAAATTGGCATAAAACGTTTGTACAATTAAACAATGGGATTTTTGGAGGGATATTCTGGTTTGTACCAGCGCTTGCCCTGGACTGAGGTTTTATGGCGGGTCATAAAAATTCCTGGTTTGGGGGAAAGCAAAAGTGAATTCTATGTCTTCACTTACAAACAGATAGGGGGTGGGGTTTTTTTTTTCCTTTTTTAAAACATCTCTCATTTTTAAAAACTCGGGCAGAAATACCTTTTGCCTGACACCTCCCCCTTTTTGACTGCGCTATGGAGGTAGGACCTTCTGGTACTCCTCCAAGCGTATGTCGGGAGGCTCCCCTCGCCGGGACAACCCATCGGCATTGCCATGCTCGCTGCCCTTGCGGTGTTGAACGGTAAAGTCGTACTGCTGGAGTGTGAGGCTCCAGCGTAACAACCTTCCGTTGGCACCTGACATGGTGTGCAGCCAACTCAGGGGGTTGTGGTCAGTCACGACAGTGAAGGGGCGCCCGTACAAGTAAGGCTGTAAGCGGTTGAGGGCCCATACAATGGCCAGGCACTCCTTCTCTATGGTGGAATAGGCCACTTCCCTCGGCAGCAGTTTCCGGCTTAGGTACAACACGGGGTGTTCTTGGTTCCCCGAGTCGACCTGGCTGAGTACAGCACCGAGGCCAAACTCACTGGCGTCGGTCTGTACTAAGAGTGGCCGTGTGCCGTCGACCGCCTTTAGTACAGGAGAGCTGCTCAGGGCAGTCTTCAAAGCCCTAAAGGCCACCTCGCATTCATCCGTCCATTTGACGGAATGGGGTAGGCTCTTCCTGGTGAGGTCTGTCAAGGGCTTCGCAAGGCTACTATAGTCCTGCACAAAGCGTCTATAGTACCCTGCGGTGCCCAAGAAGGACTGCACCTGCTTCTTGGTCCTGGGGGTGGGCCAGGACACGATAGCGTCCACCTTCCCAGGCTCTGGCTTCAGAGTACCCCCACCTACCCGGTGCCCCAGGTAGTGGACCTCGTTCATCCCCATCTGGCACTTTCCCGGCTTGATGGTCAAGCCCGCCTGGTGAATGCGCCCGAGCACCTGCTGCAGATGCTCGAGGTGATCCTCCCAGGTGGGACTGAAGATGGCAATGTCATCCAGGTACGCCACTGCGTACCTCTCCAGTCCCTGGAGCAGGTGGTTGACCATTCGCTGGAACGTGGCAGGGGCATTTTTCATGCCGAAGGGCATGACCGTGGATTCATACAATCCGAAGGGGGTGATAAAGGCGGACTTCTCCTGGGCCCCGGGGCTCAAGGGAATCTGCCAATATCCCCGACTCAAATCCATAATGGAGAGATAGCTCGCGCTGGCTAACCGCTCCAGCAGCTCCTCAATGCGTGGCATGGGTTGTGCGTCAGAGGCGGTGATAGCGTTGAGCCCCCTGTAGTCCACACAGAACCGGGTGGTCCGGTCCTTCTTAGGCACCAGGACTACAGGTGAGGCCCACGCGCTCTTGGACCGCTTAATCACCCCCAACTGCAGCATCTCCTCGACCTCCTGGCGCATGACATGCTGCACCTCGTCGGAGATTCGATAGGCTGTCCGCCGGAGTGGGGCATGATTCCCGGTGTCCACTTCATGGACCGCCACTTCAGTCCTGCCAGGCAGGTTGGTGAACACTGCTTGGAAGGGTTTCAGCACTGCTTGCATCTGAGACCTCTGGTCTGCGGATAGCAAGTCGCTTAGCTCTACATCCTCTAGGGACCCGCTGGCCTTCGCTTGGGCGAGCATGTCCAAGAGAGGGTCATCCTCCCCATCCTCGGGCAGGTTGCAGACCGGTAGGACGCAGGTTCCACGTTCTTGATGAGCCTTCATCATATTAACGTGAAACGCCTTCCGCCTACCCCGCTCGTGGTCAAGTGTGATCACGTAGGTGACCGGGTTGAGCTGTTGGTGAATGACGTACGGGCCTTCCCAGGCCGCCTGAAGCTTGTCCTTTGGTACGGGGACCAGCACCCACACCTTCTGACCCACCTGGTAGGTCCGTTCTCGGGCGTTCTGGTCGTACCAATGCTTCTGGTCAGCCTGGGCTTGCGCCATGTTGTCATGCACCAACTGCGTCAAGGTCTGCATCTTGTCACGGAAGCGCATGACATACTCCACGATGGACACTCCTGGGGAGCTCGGCTCTTCTTCCCAGAATTCCCTTATCAACCCAAGGGGTCCTCGGACACGCCTGCCATACAGGAGCTCAAAGGGGGAGAACCCCGTCGAGGCCTGTGGAACCTCTCTGTAAGCAAATAGCAGGTGGGGGAGGTAACGCTCCCAGTCGCGACCCTGGGTCTCAACCAGCATTTTTAACATCTGTTTGAGGGTACCGTTGAATCGCTCACACAAACCATTGGTCTGTGGGTGATACGCACTCGATACCAAATGCTGCACCTGCATTTTCTTACATAGGGCCTCCATTAAGCGTGACATGAACTGAGTCCCCTGGTCGGTAAGCATCTCCCTGGGAAATCCTACTCGCGAAAAGATGGCCAAGAGGGCGTCCGCCACCTTATCCGCCCTAATTGAGGACAGGGCTACTGCCTCCGGATACCGGGTAGCATAGTCTACCACGGTAAGGATGAAACGTTTTCCAGAGCTGCTGGGTGTGGCCAGTGGTCCCACAATGTCCACAGCAATCCTCTGGAAAGGCTCCTCTATCACTGGCAAAGAGATCAGGGGGGCTTTGGGGGCCGGCCCTGACTTTCCCACTCTTTGACACGTGGTACAGGAGCGACAGTAGTTCACCACATCTGTCCTCATTTTGGGCCAATAAAAGTGATGAGACAGCCGGGCCTTGGTTTTGCTAACCCCCAAGTGTCCAGCGAGTGGAATTTCATGGGCGATCCGCAACAACTCGTCCCTGAATTGGTAGGGGACGACCAGCTGTCTTTCCCTCAGCCACTCCTGTTGGGGTGTACAGGGAACTGTCTCCCGGTACAACCTCCCTTGGTCCCAGAATACCCTCTCCTTATCAGACTCGGAGGTGGGCTTCTCAGCGAGGCTCCTTAACGTCTCCAGGCTAGCATCTGAGTGCAGAGCTGCCTGAATCTCCTGGCTAGAGGAAGCCAGAAGTGAGGTTAAGGCCACGTCCTCACTAGGACCCTCTGGGACCGGCTCTGGGTCCATACCTGATCCTGTTATTCCTCTGTCCGAGGAGGGTCCAGAAGGCAGGGCGTTACTTGCATTCTGGGCACTCTGACTGCGGGTAACAGCGGCTATATAGGCCGTCTCCCCGGGGAATAACACCGTCTCATTAGCCTGAGAGGCCATGAGAACTACTTCTCCATCATCCTCCATTACCTCAGGCACAGTGCTACGTATGCGGCAGCTACCATCAGCCAGGTCACCTTCTGTTGTGACACTGGTCACTGGCACAGCACCACCTGCTTCATGGTCCTCGTGCCTCTCCCCATTACCCTTGGCACTGACATTTGCTCCTGCTAGGGGATCCTCAGCAACATCACCCCGCAGAGTGACATGGCTGAGTTCTCCTGCACCTTCCAATACTACAACATTATCATCATCATCATCATCATCATCATGTAAAGCATTGACATTCACATTATCAGCATTAACCTTACCAACCATATCAGATCGGGGAGGGGTGTCAGGGACATAATAAGCAAACATCCTCCCCAAATCAGTTCCCAACAAAACATTTGCAGGTAGGTTTTTGGATACTCCCACTTCCTTCACCCCACTCCCCGCACCCCAATCAATAAAAACCCGGGCCATGGGCAAGGGGCATCGGACGCCCCCAATCCCAGTGACAGTCAGGGTCTTTCCTGGAATAAGCGCTTCAGGGGACACCAGTTCGGGTCGGATGAGGGTTCGTTCGGCCCCAGTGTCCTTGAGGCCTACAGTGAGAGTGTCCCCCACCCTGACAGACTGAAAGTTTTCACAGGCCCTCCCAACCGGCCCACCCACCAAAAGAACTGAGGCATTAGGCCCTGGGGCCTTGGATGGGGGGTTCTTCCTCTGCTTCTCTGGGCAAGTGGCGCTGAGATGACCAGTCTGGTTGCAGGAATAACACCTGCGGGCATCGGATGCAGGCAGGGCCTTGGCAACGGGAAAAAGGCCTCCGGAAGGTCGGCTGGCAGGGGCAGGGATGGTGGTTGATGGCTTACCCCCTTTCCAGCTGGCGACGACCGGCTTCCGCACCTCTGGTCTCCGGTTGGCCTCGTAGGTGTCTGCGATCTGCGCTGCTTTATTGGCATCAGGTGGCTCCCGATCCATCACGAACTGCCGTACCTCAGTCGGACACAGATGCAGGAACTGGTCTTTCACCATCAGGTCCTTTAGCTGCTCAAAGGTGGTCGCTGACAGTCCTTTGATCCACTGCTCAAAGTTGGTTCTGAGCCCGTCTACCACATCACGGTAGGTGTCCTGTGGTCCACGTTGGAGGGTTCTGAATTTTTTCCGGTAAACCTCCGGAGTCAGCTGGTACTTTTTTATCAGGGCCTGCTTGACGGCCTCATAGTCTCCATCCTGCTCTCGAGGGAGGGAAGCAAACACCTCCAAAGCTTTTCCTCGGAGCCCTGGAGTCAAATATCTTGCCCATTGGTCGATGGGCAGCTGATACTGCCTGCAGGCCTTTTCAAAGCCTCGCAGAAATGTGTCCAAGTCCCCATCCTTTTCCATCACAGGGAAGTGCTCAGGACGAGGTTTAAAGCAGCTGGCACTGTTGGACTCACGGGTCTGCGTAGAGGGCGACTCCTTCTGAATCCGGGCTAGCTCCAGCTGGTGTTGTCGGTCAGCTTGGGCCTGTCGCTCAGCAGCCTCTCGGTCAGCTTGGGCTTGTCGCTCAGCAGCCTCTCGGTCAGCTTGGGCTTGTCGCTCAGCCCGCTCCTGGAATTTCAGGATCAGCTCCAGTCGTCCATCATGATTGTCTGTGGCGAGCTCCTCCAAGGCCATATGCAGGTGGGGGTCCACACTACCCTGGTTGCGGGTATGGCTGGCAATCACCGGTTGGACCCCGGGAGCAGCGCCATCCGGGCCTTGGCTGGCCGCCCCCTCATCAGGGCTCTGCTGTCGGACGGGCTCTGCAGCATCTTGTAACAGTTCAGAAATCATTTGTTCTTTGCTTTTGCCGTGGGGGTCAATGCCTTTGGTTATACATATTCCAGCAAGAGTGTCCTTTTTCTGCTGGCTGTACCAGAGCTCCCCAACGATGACCATGATCACCAAAATAAAAATAGAAAAGAAAAACCGAAGAAGGGTAGGGGTAACTGCTACACATACAGTATTGTCTCAGATTTAATAAACACTGAGTTCGATCTTCAAAACTTTTGTGCAAGTTTTTAGTGAGAGGAATGATTGCTCAAACCAGATCACTAATGTCCTATGATCCCACCGCTTGCCACCAATTTGTCATGAAAACAACACCCACTCTTGGGTCAGACCTTGCAGCTCTCTGGCGCCCCCTTATCCTGCTGGTCAAACACGGTATTGACAGAGGATAAGCACGGGTGCAGCTGCTCTATTTTATGTCGACTATTGTGGCACGTGATGTGACAGGACGTATATATACCACCAGTTCCTTCCAGGAACGTATATATACCTCCGACCAGCCACCCTCAAACCACAATATCACATAAATACTGGTATACTGCCACCACCGATCGCTTAACAGGTGGATCGGGTACCTAGTAGGTAACGTGAATTAGCGGGTGAGGAACGTGTTTGCTCGACATAGGACAAGAAGAAAGAAACTGGTAAATAATTAATGATTTACTCCCAAAAGGGGGGCAGTGTTTACAAAATATATACAAGATATTATAAAGGAGACAATTTACATATATGCAT
Source organism: Phyllobates terribilis (assembly GCF_046119375.1). NCBI lineage: Eukaryota > Metazoa > Chordata > Amphibia > Anura > Dendrobatidae > Phyllobates > Phyllobates terribilis. Next base: position 1,842,506 of record NW_027363111.1, read on the forward strand.
AAACAGTTATTAAAATAAAAGGGATAAGTAATAGCAAAACCTGCTTCACAAGGTGATGGTCTCAGATTCTGTGGGGGGGACGGCTCCCCAGAAATTAGACTTGATTCCTTCACGCAGCGTGTAGTGCATGCGTCGGCGTCCCTGGTTGGAATGACCTGAAAATGGCCGATTTGCTTTTTAGTAAGCAGCCAAAACTCTGGGGAACACCCCTTATTTACCTTACAAGGGGGGCTCGGCTTTGCGAGCCCACCCAGCTGCAGAAGACCAAAAATCCTTCAGATTCCATATCTTGGTGTGGGGGGGTCCCACATCCAAGAGGGAGACATCATCTTGACCGTCAGCAATATTCATGAAGATAGATATTAAATATGAAACCTCTATGACGCTCAGAATCTCAGAATCCATTATCTCAGTTCCCGGTCCTTCCTCAGTTATGCAAGTTATACTATTGTAATGGGAAAAAGGTGAGCATTCAAAAAACGTGGTTCCGATGTTTCTGTCAGACCTGTGCGTGATTAAAATTGGCATAAAACGTTTGTACAATTAAACAATGGGATTTTTGGAGGGATATTCTGGTTTGTACCAGCGCTTGCCCTGGACTGAGGTTTTATGGCGGGTCATAAAAATTCCTGGTTTGGGGGAAAGCAAAAGTGAATTCTATGTCTTCACTTACAAACAGATAGGGGGTGGGGTTTTTTTTTTCCTTTTTTAAAACATCTCTCATTTTTAAAAACTCGGGCAGAAATACCTTTTGCCTGACACAATGTAAGCAAAGTAATGTTGCTTTCCTGCTAGTGCCTAATAATTGTTGTGTAGGTTGGCAATGTCCGATTTCACAAAGTGGAGGTTATGTAGCGGCGTCCAAAGAACACCGCAAGGCTGGTCTCAAATACGGTACAGTAGATGAGGAGACAGAAACAAAACACCGGCTTTATCGAGAGACCGAGGATTATATGCCAGAAAATAAGACTAACAGTTGTAATGAAAAATACAATAGTGTCAATACAAGAAGAGTTAGCTGGAGCGCGTCACACAAGCCGTGCTCCAGCTATAGCAATGCAAATTACAGTACAAACAGTAAAAACAATTTCTATCAGCTACTCTCTGGTAATTTCCTATCTGGCTTCTGATAATCAGGCCGCGCTGCTACAGCGCCCTAACTACAGAAACCTACTCTACACCCTGAAACAGTTTGACACCGGTGTCACTCACAGCTTTGTAGCCTTAGAAGATGATCTTATAACTGCTATTTGGTCCTGATTCGATGAAGCAGACTTTGTAGTGTTGAGCTCTTCCTTTAGGTTAATAGATCCGTCCTCTTCCAGAAACGGGCAAGTTTCGTTCCCACTTTCAATGTTTAAGGATTACTGGTACCACAGAGAATGGCATAGAAGGGAGGAGGGGAGTGGAAATGTAGAAAGCTTACCACGTTGTAGATTTCAAAACCATATGTCAGCCGGAATCCATCCTGAGGGTGCCGCACCCATTGGTGATCACAAGCAAATGAAGAAGAAAAGGGAAATCCACTGGCACATCCAACAGAAAATAATTAAAAAGTTGTTCTTTATTGAAGAAAAAACTAAAACATGCTAAAATGAAACCTGATGCGTTTCTGGTGTATACAACACCCTTATTCATAGTATAAGGAGCCCCGGCGAGGTAGTCGTGGGCGGGCTGTAGCCCCCTTTCGCTCTGGCACCCTACAGACAATTCGTGTCCTCCCTCTGATGTGTGGCTGTGTATGTGGGACTCTCCACTTACTTCAAACTATCCGATCGCTGCTGTCTCCAGGCACTTCTCTTCTGGGACCAGGGCAGCAATAAATTTAGAGGACACGAGGTTCTTAACCATAACTTGGACTTTACTTGGGGAAGAGGAATATGTGCAATATTTACAGGCAGATATCATGGATAAGGCCCGACAGGTTATTATCTCCCTCACAGGCGCTGGCAACATCTTCAGCCCTGGTTCCCTCTTTAGGTGAAGCATCTCTGTGACTCTAATCTCTAGCCCAAGAGACTCTTCTGCCATACCAGCAGTGTTCCGGATCCAATATCTCCCCCACGTCTTAGCCTGGAGTCCTATTTATCTTCCTCTGCTACCTGCAGACTAGAAGTGCCCTGGGTTCTCAATACCTCTGTTGAGCTTCTCCGGCCGGCTAACAGGACTCTTGCGCAGGGAGATCTTTACACTGATGATCCCACTATCTGAGTGTATGGAGCTCCCCTCTACCCTATCAGCCACCATATACTCAGGCTGCCCGTATGGTTCACTGTCCTAACCTTTACTGACCCATCACTTTCTGTTGCTGGAAGCTAAGCAGAGATTCCTAATCTGCCCACCCTCCGTGGGCTGTCATCACACAACATTAACCCCATCACTATCTGTAACACTGCTGGCAGACTCAACCTGGCATCTGCACCCGGGACAGTGGCATCTTGTGGCTGGTTATAAGTACTGCAGCCCACAAGGAATTATGTCAGGAACAAACTCTATAAACACTCGAGGCTTGATCAGGGCACTAAGTTCCCTCTTAGCTCGGCCTAACAACAGTTCAGAGTGGTCTAACTCCAGGAACATTCTTTTCTTTCTTTTTTTTTTTTTTAACTACATCAATGCCAAAGGAAGGCTAGGTTCTTCCCCATTATTACAATAGAACGACTGAGGCAACATGTAACAGACCAGACTTTATACCAAACTTGCAATAAATGAGCAAAAACAATAGGTGGAGCTCAAATCAGTGCTGCAGGGGAAGTTGCAAACAATACAGATGACAAGCATAAGATAATAAATGTAGTGCAATGAATAATAAATAATTCATAAAGCATACCCATCATGGCAATAATATTCTGAATGGACAAATATAATTGCAATAATAATTCACATAATGGCAATTAATGGAAGCCGCAATTCCGCAGTCATTGTCACAGAGGATGAAATCAGATACGCAGCCAGGCAGCCAGTAACACAAAGAATGGAATCCGGTACAAAAATCGACAAACGGCATTACACAGCCTAGCAATCAGTGTCTCAACATCACTATTAAACAAGCAGTATCAAAAAAAAAAATATCACAATCGCTAATAAATAAAAAATAGATCATTTTTGAAATTCATGCCCCGGGGATGTTTAGTGTCCAAGGTGAATATCCAGTTGGCTTCTCTTATAGCTAATTGTTTCTGCCTGCTGCCCCCCCCCCCCCCAAATGGAATGATCAGCTTTTTCAATCCCAAAAAAGACAAACAGGAAAGGTCTCCTCTATGTAATGTGCTAAAATGTTTATCTGCCCCAGAATAACCAGAGTTACCACTGCTGATGTTACCGATCTGCTCAGCTATGCTTTTTTTGAGTTTACGTGTGGTGTAACCTACATATTGTAAATTGCAGATTTTGCAATATATGCAGTAGATTACATGACTGGTTTCACAGTTAATAAATGTTTTGATAGAATATGACGCCCTCAGAGGAACTGAAAGTGTGTTTCTTATTATCCGCATACTGACATACATTGCATCTGCTCAATGCACATTTGTAAAAACCTGTAGCTGAAAGCCAAGATTAGGGGGGTTTTACATTGCTTGTCAGGCTGGGTGATAGCATATCCCCTAGTGATCGGCCTCTTTTAGCTACCACTTGACAACCACCATCTAGAATTGTACGATAGCATATCCCCTAGTGATCGGCCTCTTTTAGCTACCACTTGACAACCACCATCTAGAATTGTACGATAGCATATCCCCAAGTGATCGGCCTCTTTTAGCTACCGCCTGACAACCACCATCTAGAATTGTACGATAGCATATCCCCAAGTGATCGGCCTCTTTTAGCTACCACCTGACAACCACCATCTAGAATTGTATGATAGCATATCCCCTAGTGATCGGCCTCTTTTAGCTACCACCTGACATCCACCATCTAGAATTGTATGATAGCATATACCCAAGTGATCGGCCTCTTTTAGCTACCACCTGACAACCACCATCTAGAATTGCACGAAGGCGGTTGTCTTTATTTATTACTGGTAGATATTTCTGGATAATGCCCTTAATAGTATGAAACTGATTGCTAAAGGCAGTGGTAAAAACAATGGTGGGGGGAGAAGCCAATTTTAGTGTTTTCCCTGTACCATATAAAAAATTAACACGTGAAATATTATGCACTTTTTCAAATGCTTGATTCACTCTGGACCTATTATATCCCCTATCTTTCAGCCTGTTCTTAATAGTTTTACTTTCCTTAACAAAAAACCTCTTCGCTAGAACAAATCCTTCTAGCTCTAATAAATTCCCCCTTAGGGATAGCATTCGTAACATGCCTAGGGTGTGAACTGGAGACTAAAAGAATGGTATTTCCAGCAGTGTCTTTCCTATATACTGATGAATCAACTCTATTGGTGGTAAGGTTGCCATGTAACATAATATCCAAAAAAGGAGTATTAGTAGTTAGATGACTACATGTGAACCGAACATTGCAATTGTTAGAATTCAAATATAGAATAAAATCAGAACATGTGGACTCGCTCCCCTTCCAAACCAGGAGTACGTCATCCACATATCTACCAAACCATGCCAAAGATGAAATAAAAGGATTGTTAGTACAAAATATATATATTTCCTCCCACCAAGCCATGAAGAGAATAGCTAATGAAGGTGAGAATTTCGAGCCCATTGGGGTTCCCAACTTCGGAAGAAAAAATTTTGACTGAAACATGAAAAAATGATGCTGAAGTAAATAATCAAGTGACAATAAAATAAACTGCTTGAGAGGTAATGAATAGAGATGAGCGTTGTTCTACTCGAACTGTTCGCCAATCTCAAATTCGAGCTGTTTTGGGCGGTGTTCGAGCCGTTCGGCGAACACTAACAATTTGATAAAAATTCGGCTGTTCGAGGTTATGTTCGATAACTGTTCGTGCACCAAAATCATAACTGGATTTTTTCTCAGTAATGATGAAAATTAATGTTAATACGCAGTTTGAGTGTACAGCGGGGTGGGGGGAGGGGCAGGGGATGGATCTCTGCAGGAACAATGAAGATCTCCATTTTTTTTTCTCTTTCCCGCATTTGCAGTGGGGAGGTGCAATCTGTCAGCCTATCAGCAGCGCACACACGGAGCGAAGTGCTTTTTTTCACACAAGCAAGGGCATGTGTCATTGGCAGTGTATGTCACATGTCCTTGCCCTATAAGACCAAGCCATTTTCCCCGTCGCCACCATTTTCTCACTGCTGCAGCTGCGTGTTAGACGGCACCGCTGTTGCTGTGTGCGCTATACCTTGTTAATTTCAAGCCAATTTTCGCACAAATATACAGATAGCTTGGGAGTAGGGAATAGTTGTGATTGCAGTCCTTTTAAGGACTAGGTTACAGCATTTCCTACGACTTTTATCAGGGAGGTCTGTGCTCTTAAATAGATAGGTTGTGGGAGTAAAGACTAATTGTAATTGGAGTCCTTTTCAGGACTAGGTTACATCAGTTCCTATCAGTTTTTGCCAGGCAGGTCTGTGCCAGTGCTGTGCAAGTTTTTTTCACAGCATTTGGCTGAATCTAGCAAAGCTAATCCTTTTTGGCCTATTGCAGAGTGTGTTAGTCAGTGGAGTAGCCTATCTGTGTTGCAAGATATACCACCTGTGTATAGAATACCAATTTTTTTACTGCACCTAGTGAAGTAAAATCTTTTGGGCATAGCATCATTCTATTAGTCCATCTATGCTGACCTCCATCAGGTTGCAAATTAAAACTAATTTTTATCTGCATCTACAGTACCTCTGAAAAAATATTTGGGCTTCTAGCTGTGTGTGGGACTTGTTGTATTAGTCCATCTATACTGACCTCCATCAGGTTGCAAACTGAATATATTTTTTTCTGCATCTACCTCTGAAAAAATATTGGGCTTCTAGCTGTGTGTGGGACTTGTTGTATTAGTCCATCTATACTGACCTCCATCAGGTTGCAAACTGAATATATTTTTTTCTGCATCTACCTCTGAAAAAATATTGGGCTTCTAGCTGTGTGTGGGTCTTGTTCTATTAATCCATCTATACTGACCTCCATCAGGTTGCAAACTGAATATAATTTTTTTCTGCATCTAGCTCTGAAAAAATATTTGGCCTTCTAGCAGTGTGTCGGACTTTCTCTATTAGTCCATCTATACTGACCTCCATCAGGTTGCAAATTAAAACTAATTTTTATCTGCATCTACAGTACCTCTGAAAAAATATTTGGGCTTCTAGCTGTGTGTGGGACTTGTTGTATTAGTCCATCTATACTGACCTCCATCAGGTTGCAAACTGAATATATTTTTTTCTGCATCTAACCCAGCCAATAGTTTTGGCCTAATACCACAGTTTGGCCACTCAGCTCTGCTCGGTTACCATCCATTGTTTTTTTGTGCAAACAACTCCAGAGTTGTGAATTAGTTAACCACCAAAATGAGTGGAAAAAGGCCTGCTGCTGGTGGAAAGGGGAATAGGCGTGTTGGGAAGGGGAAAAAAGGTTGTGTCCGTGGGGTAGGTGTTAAAGCAACAGTAACATCTGCAGAAAAAAGACCATCTTCCAGCCAAACTAAAATGTCTACTTCTTTTAGCGGACAATGTGATAAGATCCCTTTCTTACGGCCACGCCAATCGCTACAAATTCCAGATGAGGCACAAAAACAGCAGGTGCTTCAACGGATATCAAGTGCTCCTTTAAGTGGGCTCTCCTCCACATCAACTTCAACATCACAAATACTCCAGTCCTCAAAGGTGTCACCCAAATCGCACTTGCTTCCTCACAGCTCCCAAATCTCCAGCTGCCCGTCTGAGTATGAGGTAGAACAGATGGTTGAGTCTGCAGAGCTGTTTACTCATACTATAGCCTGGGAATCAGAGGTCGACTCCAGCGCTTCTGTGAATCCAGACGAGGAAATGATCTGCACTGATGCCCAGAATCTTTAGGAGTCGGATCCAGGACCAGACGCAGAAGGTTCTGACCATAATGTAGACCCTCATTCCCAAACTGTAACTCCTGTTAGTGGAGACAATGAGGATGACGATGATAAGACTCAAATACCTGATTGGAGCGACAACTTTAGTTTTTTGTCAGGGCAGGAACAGGTTGGCTCTGAGGACGACGGGTGTGATAACGCACAGGGTGATGATGATGAGGTCGGAGATCCCACTTACTGTCAACCCACAGTCAGCCAAGAGATGAGGTCAGCAGAGGAGGTGGAGGAAGATGCTAGTGACGACGAGGTCAGGTTGCGCCTTCCTAGACAGAGACGTAGTACTGGAAGCACGTCAACAACTGCATCCTCAAACACAACTCTGCCTCTCACCACAAGTCGTGGTGGCTCTTCAGGTCGCATGGGTGCTAAGCCTTGCATAGCCTGGGCATTTTTTCAGATCGATAAAGATGACGCAACTCGTGTTATCTGTAACATTTGTCAGCAAAAGCTAAGTAGAGGCCAAAAAATACATAGTTTGAGTAGTTCATGCATGAACCGGCACATGGACATGAAGCATAAGTTGCAGTGGGAAGCTCAGTGTGCTACAATGCGGCCTAGCCGGCCGGGCCAACCACCGTCTGCCATATCTTGTGCATCCGCGGCCTCTTCATCCTCTGTGACTGGGGGGAGAGCAGTCACACCTGTTTTGGGGCGCAGACCTGCCACCTCTTTACCCGCAACAGCCAGCGTGATTGGCAGGTCATCATTTTCTTTGGAGGTGGTAACACCAGCTGGTGTTGAGCGCTGTCCGACATCGATAGCACCACCTTTGGATCAAGGCAACCTAACATGTCCGCCTGCATCTTCCTCACAGACCGGCAGTTTGCCGGGGACACCCTTATCAACCCCGTCTAAGCACAATAGCCAGCCCTCGGTCCCTCAGATGTGGACAAGTAAAAGACCATTTCCTCCTAGCCATGAGAAAGCTAAGAGGTTGAATTTCACCATCTGCAAGCTCTTGGCTACAGAAATGCTGCCTTTCCGCCTGGTTCGAGACCTTATGTCCGTCGCAGTGCCCCAGTACCAGATGCCCAGTCGGCACTACTTCTCAAAGAAAGGTGTGCCTGCGCTCCACCAGCATGTCGCACACAACATCACCGCTTCTTTGAGAAACTCTGTGTGTGACAGGGTGCATTTCACCACAGACACTTGGACGAGTAGGCATGGACAGGGGCGTTACATGTCGCTGACTGGGCACTGGGTAACTATGGTGACAGCAGGACAAGGGGCTGCTGTCCAAGTCTTGCCGTCCCCACGAGTTGTGCGTCAATCCTCTTTATGTCAAAGTTCCTCCACTGCTTCTGCCTCCTCAACCTCCTCTCGGTCTTCCACCTGCACCCAAAGCCTGTCTGGTCATGCCACAAGCTTTCTAACTGCGCAGAAGGGATCCTGCACACCTCCTTACTATGCTGGCAGTAGGGCTCAACGTCATCAGGCGGTTTTTACATTGAAATGTCTGGGAAATGTGAGTCACACAGCTGAGGAGTTGTGGTCAGCTCTGGAGAACCAATTTCATGAATGGTTGTCTCCACTGGACCTGAAACCAGGGAAGGCCGTGTGCGACAATGCTGCAAACCTGGGTGCGGCCCTTCGCCGGGGCAATGTCACACACGTGCCTTGTATGGCTCACGTGTTGAACCTGGTTGTCCAGCAATTTTTAGCCCACTATCCCAGACTAGATGGCCTTCTGCAGAGGGCACGGTCGCTGTGTGCTCACTTCCGCCGTTCGCATCCCGCAGCTCAGCGACTTACATCTCTACAGAAGTCGTTGGGCCTGCCACTTCACCGGCTAAAATGCGATGTGCCTACCCGGTGGAATTCAACTCTGCACATGTTGCAGCGACTGTGGCAGCACCGACAAGCCCTGGTGCAATACGTTCTGACGTATAGCCTGGGCCAACGAGATTCAGAGGTGGGGCAAATCACGCTGGAGGAGTGGTCTCAGATCAGGGACCTATGCACCCTTCTGCACAGTTTTGAAATGGCGACGAAGATGTTTAGTGCTGACGATGCCATTATCAGCATGACTATTCCGGTGATTTACATGCTGGAGCACATGTTAAACAGAATTCGGAGTCAGGTGGTGGCACAAGAGGAGGTGGAGGAAGTAGAGGAGGAGGAGTTGTATGCGGAAGGGCTAACATCTGCAAGGTCCAGACGGTCGGCAGCACCAAGGCGGCAGGCATGTGAGGGTGGGGGAGATGGTTTTACCAGGGCGCATGGTAGCAGCCAAACTAGTGAGGAAGGTGCAGGAGCCCAGGAAGAAGTGGAGGACGAACTGATGGAAGACTCATCAGATGAGGGAGACCTTGATCACATTTCTGTTGTGCGAGGTTGGGGGGAGAGGACAGAGGAAGGAAGCATGATTGTTACCTCGCCACCAACACAACAGGGACTTGGTGCTCCTGGATGCGCAACACACATGAGTGCCTTCTTGCTGCACTACCTGCAACATGACCCTCGAATTGTGAGAATTAGAAATAATCCTGACTACTGGGTTGCCACACTGTTAGATCCCCGGTACAAAAGTAAATTTGCAGAAATTATTCCTGCCATAGAAAGGGATGCACGCATGCAGGAGTATCAGCAGAGACTGTTGCAGAATCTTACATGTGCTTTTCCACAAAATACCAGTGGTGCACGTAGTGAATCTCACAGTTCCAACTTGCCAACCGTGGGACCGTCAAGTGTTCAGCACTCAAACCGTAACAGAACCACAGTATCTGGTGGTAACATCAATTTTGCGGAATCATTTCACCACTTTTTTAGCCCATCCTTTGCAAGGCCACAGGAGACAAGAAGTCTGACACATAGTCAACGCCTAGAGACGATGGTACAGGAGTATCTCCAAGTAAACATTGAAGCCACGACTGTGTCACTGGACCCTTGCTCTTTTTGGGCTTCCAATCTGGATAAATGGCCGGAGCTAGCCACTTACGCCTTGGAGATCTTGTCATGCCCCGCAGCCAGCGTTCTGTCTGAACGTGTGTTCAGCGCTGCTGGTGGTGTGCTGACAGATAAGCGCACGCGGCTCTCCACTGATAATGTAGACAGACTCACGTTCATAAAGATGAACAAATCATGGATCCGAAACGACTTTTCTACCCCTGTGTCATCCTGGGGAGAGTAAAAGCTTGATGATTGTTTAAAATCACCCTACCAACCGTTTTAAGCTTTCAAATTACTAATCATGTTTATCTGTATCTTGACTGGAAAATAATTTGGGCTTTGTAGCAGTGTGCAGCACTGATCCTATTAGGCCATCTATAATAAGCTCCACCAGATTTAAAATTAAAAATAATTTTTAGCTGCATCTAGCCCGGAAAATAATTTTGGGGCTCCGAAATGCGCAAGACACATAAGTGCCTTCTTGCTGCACTACCTGCAGCATGACCCTCATATTGTCAGAATTCGAAGTAATCATGACTACTGGGTTGCCACACTCTTAGATCCCCCAAACTTTTCGATCAACCTTTTCATTTTAATAAAGACCAAGAAAATGGTCATTTTTGAAATTATAAGCATTAGCAGGTTGTTAGAAACTGAAATCAAACAGTTTTCAACTCAAAACTTTATTCTAGGTGATGTTACATTTTCACATAGGACCCCTTGTTCGAAAGGAGCTTCTGAACTCTCTCGTCCATTGAATTTGTCAGGTTTTGGATGGTTTCTGCTTCAATTGTTTTGCATGAGGACAGAATACCCTCCCAGAGCTGTTGCTTATATGTGAACTGCCTCCCGCCATCATAGACACTCCTTTTAATGATGCTCCAAAGGTTCTGAATGGGGTAGAGGTCAGGGGAGCATGGGGGTCACACCATAAGTTTGTCCCCTTTTATGCCCATATCAGCCAGTGATGCAGATGTTTTATGTGCAGCATGAGATGGTGCATTATCATGCAGAAAAATGATCTTGCTGTGAAATACACGGTTCTTCTTCTTGAACCATGGCAGGAAGTGCTGTTTGAGAAAATCCACATACATTATGGAGTTCATCTTTAGCGCCTTCAGGGATCCTAAAGGGGCCGACAATCTCTCTCCCCATGATTCCAGCCCAAAACATTACTCCACCTCCTCCTTGTTGGCGCTGTAGCCGTGTTTGCGTGGGGTGTCCATCAACCAGCCATCCTCCACTCCATCCATCTGGACCATCGAGCGCTGCACGGCACTCATCCGTGAACAAAACAGTTTTGAAATCAGTCTTCATGTAATGTTTGGCCCACTGGAGCCGTTTCTGCTTGTGTGAAGTGGATAGAGGAGGTCGACAGGATGGCGTATGCACAGCTGCAAACCTCTGAAGGACCCTGCATCTTGTTGTTCGGGGGACGTTGGAGGCACAAGCAGCTTCAAAAACTTGTCTGCTGCTATGACAAGGCTTTTTTGCCGCTGCTCTTTCAACCTGACGTAATTGCCTGTAGGAAAGAGTCCTCAATTTGCCCTTATCAGCACGCACACGTGTGTACTGTGAATCAGCTACATACTTCTTGATTGCCAAGACACTTCATCCTGATCATCGCACAATGTTGTTTGTAGTCATGCCTTGACCTAAACACTCCACAATTTGTTGCTTCTCAGCAGCCGACACATCCTTTTTCTTTCCCATTTTGGCAGAAAATGTAGGCTGCTGAATAATGTGAGAGAGCCTTCTTAAGTAGTCTTGCCTTTCATTGGACACACCTGCCAAACTAATTAGCACTGGTGTCTGCAATTGCTTACAGTGATATAAAGAGCCCTGACACACATCACCATCAATGAGTTTAACTGACAAACAAACAAATTATTCCCTTATCACTCCTAAACACTTTTTGCATAATAATTTGGAACACAGTGTACATGTGCTTTTCCACAAAACACCAGTGGTTCACGTAGTGAATCTTACAGTTCTAACTTGCCAACCGTGGTCTGTATGGAGTTATTCAATAAAGGGCCCAAAATTAAGATAACATAGATGGGAGAGGTCTCTATGAATAGGAATTCCTAAGTATTTGATACCCTGTGAGGGCCAGGCAAAGGGAAAGTTGGACTGGATGGAATCCTATATGGATTTGGGGAGGGAGACATCGAGGGCCTCAGACTTCGCTGCATTGATTTTAAAATTTGACCATGTAACAAAGTGATCTATTTCAGCCATAACAGCATGGATGGATATATGTGATTGAGTGATATATACTAGGACATCATCAGCAAATAGAGAGCACTTGTACTCTGTGCCTCCCACCTCAATCCACCTAATATTGGGGTTATGGCGAATTGATGAGAGCAGGTGCTCCGTCACTAGGATGTATAAGAGAGGGGACAGAGAACATCCCTGCCTTGTCCCATTGGTGATTGTGAAAGGTGATGAAAATGTTCTGACGCGCCCCCTGGGCCTTGGGACACCCGGAGCCGGACCCTTTTTGGTGGATGCTGGTGGTTGTAGTCTCCGTGGCGGCAACCCGGTTCCGTGGCTCAGGGCGGTCAAACCAGTGGCGGAACTATTTATGTGGTTTTGATGTTTAAATGTCCGACTACGCCACCCGTGGATTGCGGTCAGAGTGAACCGCCGCTCCAGGGCAGACCGCTGAGGCTGGTGTTGTGGGTGCAGCAGAGCGTAGCATAACTCCCCACGGGAGGAGTATAGCCTCAGGGCAGTGTATGCGGAGGATGGGGGTGATGGTGCAGGGCAGCAGCAGTAATGACACGGAGTCAGTGATGCAGTCCAGGGCCTTTACTCACAGTTCTTATTATCCAGACCACGTCTGCAGGTAACGGCTGCCCACGTCGTACTGTGCTCACCAGGTGAGGGGCTCAGACAACTCCCAGATAACTTTGGAGTGCTTCACAGGACCCCCTTTGTGTGTCCTTTGTCTGGCCTTTCTTACCAACCCTTCTGTCCGGCTGCCTCGGGCCTCCTCTTGGTAAACTTGGCGCCAGTTTCCCTGACCCTATGTGGTGCCTTCCTAGCGGGTGTAGCGAGGGGCTGCGCCACATAAAATGTCACAGCCTCCTGTTTCTAGCTGAGGGTCGTTTCCTGCCTCCACTAGTTTCGGGGACCGGTCTCCCCCTTTGGCCTGACCCCTCCACGCAGGTGGACTCTGGCGTGCGGTGGCGACTCGCCCGTCCGCACCCCTGAGATCCCTTCGTTCCTCGTTCCTGGAGCCTTCTCCGCTCCTCTTCCTTCCTTCTCCCTCTTCCAGGCCTGGGCCTCTGTTACTAGGCCCGCCTCCGGAGCAGAGCTCATGCAGAGCCCCTGCTCCCTGCCACTTCTGCTCAGACTTCTCTGCACTGAACTAAGATGGTGCCCACCTTTTATACTCCCTTCTCAATGCACCCAGGAACTGCTTCCTTCCTGCTCCTGCACTACAGGGTTCCCCTTCCTCAGTGTTCCCTCCCCCCACTCCAGCCAGGGACAGGGACTGTCGTGCCCATCTCAGGGGCATATTGGTCTCCCTGCCCCACGGCAATGTGGTGTAATGCATGCAGGTGTCGGGTCCTGATCCACACTACATCCTTACCTTAGAGTGAGATATCACACCTCTGGGTGAGGTGCAATACCTCTGTAGCAACCGAGCCCTCAGGGTGCTACAGTTCCATTTATCTTCAGCCTAGGTGACGTATTGCGATACAGGGCCGTGATTTTGGCTATAAAAGGGTCCCCTAGACCCCTACCCCAAGCTTTTTAAGAGAATCATATATGGCGTGCCAGGAGACTCTATGGAATGCTTTCTCAGCATCCAACGAGAGTATCTAATTACAAATTTTTAACTGCATCTAGCCCAGGAAATACTTTGTGCCTAGTAGCAGTGTCTGCTAGTCAGCGGATTATCCCAGCTGTTAAGCAAGCTACACCACCTGTAGTTTGGACACTTCATTTTTTCAAAGGAAATGCTTCGGGACCACGGGATACTCAGTGAAGAGCATCAGGAGGCACCCCAAGGCATAGGGGCTGGGACTGGCAGTAGGATGCCTTGCGGTGGACAGCCGAGCTCGATCCTTATAAAAGCTTTTTAACTGCAGCAGCTTTAGTGGACGCTACTGGAGCTGGAATTACGCGGCTGCTGGCATGAGACTTGCCCTCCAATAGATCCTTGTAAATGGATTTAAAGTGTATTCATTCAATTTGGAGAGACAATTTAAATTAAAAAGCTTAGAGCTGCCTCCACCACAGGGGGGCTCGCTCGACCCACCAGCGGACAGGCACCAGTATTGGGAGAGGGGGGCTGGCCATCAGGGTTCACCGCGGCTCTGGCACAAACCCGGCGACACGGAGGTGGCACGGGCAGGAGCGGACTGGCCGTGTCGGCTTCTCACTTTTTGGATTTTAGAAGGGCATGACATGCCTATATCTGTGTCTCCCCCTCCTTTTACTCCTCCACCTCTTTTATTTTCGCATGACTATATGTACTTGTCACTTTTCCATGTGTTAGTTATGTCTTCTGAGCAGTTTGTCAGCTTTTGGACACCTTTGAAGGTGTTTTCTATGTGTTTCTATGTGTTTTTGTTTGCCTGCCATTGGTTTTAACGGTGTTCGAAGGTGTTTGACGAACAGTTCGACGAACACACGGGTGTTCGACGAACCGAACCGAACTCGAACACTACGGGGGTGGCTCAACACTAGTAATGAATAAGCACTATATTAGTCCAAATGATATTTCACAGCTACCATGGCTGTGGTGTGAGGAATAGAAGAATACAAGTTTATTACCTCACATGTTGCAAAGGAATAATCGTTAGTGTCCTGTAATGAAGACAAGGTTAATAGGGCGATTTGTTCCGAAACTGTAAGAGATGCGTCATGAGTTTGTTCATTAACGGTATCAGTCTCATCAGTAGGTGAAAAATAATGTTGCTCATTGAAAAAATGTCTCTTGACCGTAAGTAGACGTGTAAAACGATTAACATCCCTGATGGTTTGTAATAAATTGAAATTTTGTGACGGAACAAAATTCAGTCCTTTAGCTAGGACATCAATTTGCGCAGATGACAACACAAACGGAGTCAAAACAATAACGCCCTGGAGATTTTTATCTAGCGATGATGTCTGTGTTTTCTGTGTCTCATGGGATAGCGTCTCCAATCTTCTGTTCCTAGCTCTCCTCCCTCCCCTCCTCCTGCGACGTTTTTTGGAAACTGTTGGCCACGTTCCTGTCTGATACTTGTCCCGGATGCAGAGGTATCAGAACCACTATCACATGAGTTAAAGTCCGATGATGAAAAAGAAACGGACCTTCTATTTGGCTCCTGGTGCGAATAGTGACCAGAGCGATCTTTCAAAATAGACGTGAATGGCCTTTTGGAGGGGTCTCTGTTCCATGTATAGATCTTATCATTATTGTAATCTCGTATATTTCTATTAAACTTGGATTGTTTTACTTTGATGATATTGTCCTCCAAGGCATTGAGATTATCAGATATCTTTTTCCTTAATTGATGATATTCTGAGGTTTCTGAAATTTTGTTGAGCTCAACATTAATTAAATCAATGTCCACTTTTAGAGTTTGCAACCTAGTTTCTTCATATGACGTGATTAGACCCATCGATTTTAGAGAACATTCAGAAAGTACCACAGAGTAGTTTTCCTCCATCAGATTACAGGCACTCCGGGAGGATTACCCTGGATAAGCAATGAGCCTTTCTCCTTCTGACACAGTCCTGGAGATCGATCCTGTGGTAGACGGGTACTCTTTCCTCTTGTTAGGACAGACTTAATGTCTTGCCTGTCTCTTTCTCAGGGCGGCAGTCGGCTCACCATGGCAAAAGTCTCTCACAGCATCCATGAGTCCCCCTCATCCATTGCTCAACCAACCAACTGCCCCACATCCCAACCAACACACCACAGGCTGCAGGGGGGGAGGACTAGTCCACGTACACACTAATCAGAGGGGAGTATTGTCTCTTAAAGTGACAGTGTAATTCAGCTGGTAGGCTGTTTAGAAGCCGACCCCCTACAGTTACATGGTCTTTTGAGACACAAATGGTCGTGTTTGGAATTCCCTAATGTGTGGCTATGCTTGGCCTAGTAAGGGCCTATGTTTGCATATAGTATGCTGTATTGTTGGTAGGCAAAAAACGTAGGCATCGAAATGATAATAAAGATCTAGATGCAATAAGTGAGTTATTTTGATCCGGAAGAAAAGGTCCACTGTTTCAATCAACAACGGTCTTTATCAAGGACTTAATGGGCATAAATCATATTAGAACTACTAAGAAGCCAGCAGAATTATCAAAGGATATTGTGTAGTCAAATGCATTGAGATAGAGGTTGTGGAGCTAGATGTGGCTGTGTGCAGGCTGTTGGAGTTGCATGTAGATGACCATTGAGTGTTGAGATTTCTCTTGGTATTCTCTAGTAAGTGTGAGGGATAACCTCTTGTCAGGAATTTGTTAGACATTTCTGTAATCCTTGCTAGTCTCAAGGTGCCATCTGAGACTATTCTTTTAAATTGTGAACGTTGTAGGGAGTTTAGTGGCTTTGGGATGGCAGCTAGAATAATGCAGGAGGCCGTTTGTCAGTGGGTTTAGACTATTAAGTCGGTGTGTAGTGTACCATCATCCTTTATGATGAGTCGATATTGTAAAGTTGCCATATAGCATTGATAAATTGCTTATATTCTAAAACCTTCAGGGGAATTTGTGCAATAAAGGATTTTGGCATATGAGATGTTCTGGAAGTTAAAATATTCCTAGAATGTTAAGCTGCTTTAGTTAAAAGTGGAGCATTATACGGATGATACACATTTGTATTTTGGATTTAATCTGGAAAGAGATTTGTAAAGATCCATCTTTTGGTGAATTTAATTAAACAAGCCAGTTGATGGATTGATAAGTGAGAAATACCCATCCCTAAAAAGAATAGTCATGGCCGAAAGTGTTGGCACGCTTGAAATTGTTCCAGAAAATGAAGTATTTCTCCCTGAAAATTATTGTAATTACACGTTTTGTTATGTACATATTTATTTCCTTTGTGTGTATTGAAACAACATAAAAAATAGAGGAAAGCTGTTCCAACAGGGATTTTATGGAGAAAAGTGCTGTTTTGGACATTATCTCCCAAAACGCAACAGGAGCCTTTATATACCATTTGGAACTGTTATCCGTGGAAAAATACTTGCTCCTGGCTATACTAAGCAGTGTGGAACTAAGTGCGTGGGAGTCTTAGGCTGCGGCGGTGCGCCATCTTCCCTCTTTGGACCCCTGGGGAGGACGACTGGGAGAAATCCCCGGCAACCACCGCTACAATACCTGAGGTAGGAAGCCCCTGGATCCCTCTCCTGCCCCACGTTGCCTCCGTGTGTGGCCGACCGCCGCTCCCTGGAGTCTGGGACCCCCCTCGCAGGATTCCCCCACAAGAAGTCTCCACCCCCCCATCTTCCTCACAATGGCTTTCTGACCCAAGTGGCGAAGATCGCAGGGTGAGAGATCCCTCCGGGCTGGAGCGCGCATGAGCTGCTGATCCCCCCCCCCCTGCATCTTCCCCTCCGACATCCTGTGGGAAAAAACAGGCTTACCTAGCGCTGAATCGCGGCTGCAGTCCAGGTCCTCGTGGCTGCAGTCCAGGTCCTCGTGGCTGCGGTCCAGGTCCTCGTGGCTGCGGTCCAGGTCCTCGTGGCTGCGGTCCAGGTCCTCGTGGCTGCGGTCCAGGTCCTCGTGGCTGCGGTCCAGGTCCCCGTGGCTGCGGTCCAGGTCCCCGTGGCTCCTCCTGCGGTCCAGGTCCCCGTGGCTCCTCCTGCGGTCCAGGTCCCCGTGGCTCCTCCTGCGGTCCAGGTCCCCGTGGCTCCTCCTGCCAGCCAGCGCCATTTTTGGGTCTTGTCCTCCGCTACATGTCTGTTGCTCCAGGGTGCGGTGGGGGTGCTGTCTTGTTGGATTGTGTGTCTGCTCGCTGGGAGCTCTGACCTTGCTGAGGAGAATAGGAGCCGGCTACTGCTCGGGCAAAATCGGTGGTTCCAGGAGAGGAGGGAGAAGGTGAAGCAGCTGGAGATGGGGAGTGGGTGAATGGACAACTGTAAAGTCTTCCTGTTCAAGCGCCGACCATGTGATTTAAGATTACCTTCAAATGTTCTCCCCCTGTTCATTCCACTCTACAACCTGACCTTTGATCTCTGCATCCTCTCTATCCTTGTAGCTGTCACTGAATTACAGGTGACACATAAATAATGTCTGCTTATATGGACCCTTACCTCTTACGTAGTGGGCAAAAACAAACTATCTCTTCCTGTCTAGTTGACTGCTCTCTCAACCCTAAGATGGCTCCCCCTCCTGATCTGACTGAGCAATTCTCCCAAATTGAGGACAATGTGGAAAACGGACCTTATACTTAAACCACCTCATACATTTACTTCAGGGAAAGGGGTGACGCAGATT
This sequence comes from Phyllobates terribilis, assembly GCF_046119375.1. Lineage (NCBI taxonomy): Eukaryota > Metazoa > Chordata > Amphibia > Anura > Dendrobatidae > Phyllobates > Phyllobates terribilis. Next base: position 1,860,831 of record NW_027363111.1, read on the forward strand.
GACCTGGCGGCTGAGGTTACAGCTAAACTGCTACCTGAAATTAAAACCATAATTCAGTCCACACTTAAGAATGCCCTAAAGGATCTTCAAGATAGACAGGATGAGCAAGCCGAGCAGCTGACAGAGCTAGAAACACGAATATTGTCCATTGAGGATGATCTAAAGAATGACCACGTCAAAATGTCAGTTTAACCCGGGAAAATTTGACCCTGAGAGACCGCATCAATGATCTTAAGAACCGCTCCCGCAGAACCAATCTATGTATAGTGGGGCTACCAGAGTCATATCTACAAATCTTTGTGAAAATGATGTACCAAGAGACCTGAAACTACCAGAAGGTAGGAGGGTGGAGAGAGTCCATAGAATTGGTCCTCCTCCTTCTACATCCACAGATATACTTCCAGACCGCGACAGGTCATCCTGAAATTTCTGGACTTTAATGATAAATTGGATGTCATCCGGTCTTATAAACAGCTGAACCACCTGCTGAATTATTCAAGGTCATAAAATCCTGTTGTTTGAGGACTATTTAATCGAGTTCACTAGAAAATGTAAGACTTTCAGCTCTATCTGCACCAAACTTCATAAAGAGAAGATCCGCTTTCAAATACGGTACCCTGCTACTTTATGTCTGCTGATGGTTCATTTTCAGTGTTTATCTCACCTGGCAAAGCGGAGATTTTTGTTAACAATCTTTTATGCCCAAGGGACAGCCCCATTCAGGCCCCTGAAGCCGAAGGCGAATCGTACGTCTTGCGAACCTCATGGAATTTGGAGAAGTGGATCGGCAAGGATGTACAGAAACGTATCAAAAATACTGCAAAAAATGCTAGATAGGAAGTGTTCTCCTCACACAGAGATGCTAATGTGGAATGTCATTTGAATTCCAGAACTTCTGACCTCTTTCCTCTCTGGCTTCTTGTATCCTTTTAACAGTAACTATGCCCCGTGGGGTTGAGAGAGTGGAGGATCAGGGGGAAAAGAATGGATAAAGAAAATGAAAATAACTTATAATAGGGGTTTAATTAATGGTTTTACGTGCATTGTCGGGCAGAAGTGAAGCCCAGAGGAAGGTTACCTAGCAAGGCGGGACGTAATGCCCAAGCTCATGCTAGGAATACTAGTTTTGTATGTTATATTTTGTTTCAAGTTTAAATTTTATTGTTGGTTTTAATTTTGTGTTACATTATTTGCAAAATTGATAAACAATGCAAAGATTTGCCCAGTCTGCGTACGGGCATTTGATTATTATGTTAATGCTGGATTGTTAATTGTTTTTTTTGTGCTATTAAAATTCTAATAAAAATGATTTTTTTAAAAAAACAGGAAAAAATGGCAAATTGGACATAATTTCACACAACTCCCAAAAATGTGCCTTCAACTTAATATTTACTTGCACACCAGTTGGAATCAATAACGGCAATCAGTCACTTTCTATAACCATCAACAAGCTTCTTGCACCTCTCCCCTATTATCGACCCCTCTTCTTTTGTAAACTGCTCCAGGTCTCTCATACTTGAAGGGTGTCTAATCCTAACTGAAATTTTAAGATGTCTCCACAGGTGTTCAGTGGGATTTAGATCTGAACTCATTGCTACCACTTCAGAACTGTTCAGCCCTGTTTCCATCCATTTCGGGTGCTTCTTAAGGTATGTTTTGGGTCATTGTCCTACTGATAAACCCATGACCTAGGACGCCATCCCAGCTTTTCTGACACTGGGCAATACATAGCAACCCAATATCCTTTGGTAATGTTTGTGTTCCTTTCTTTGTAGACCTCATTTCGTTTCTTGATAAAAAGTAGAATGATGTGCTTTACAAAAAAGCTCTATCTTGGTCTCATTTGTCCACAAGATGCTTTCCCAGAAGGATTTGTCTGAGTCGTGTACATTTTGGCAATCTTCAGTCAATCTTCAGTCAATCTTTGTTATGTCTGTCAGCAGTGGGGTCCTCCTGGGTCTCCTGACATAGCATTTAATTTCATTCAAATGTCAATAGATAGTTTGTGTTGAAACTGATGCACCCTGAGCCTGTAGGACAGTTGATCTTCTTTACAACTTGACTGCCTATCCACCATCAAAATTATCCTGCTTTGCAACCTTTCATCAAGTTTCTCTGTTGTCCACGTCCAGGGAGATTTAGCTACAGTGCCATGGATTGTAAACTTCTTGATTATGCTGTGCACTGTGGACAAGGGAAAATTAAGATCTTTGTTGATGGACTTGTGAGCTGTGCAACAATTTTGGTTCTCAAGTCCTCAGACAGTTCTCTTTCTGTTCTCCATGTTTAGTGTGGCACGCACAGACACACAATGCAAAGATTGAGTCAACTTCTCCCCTTTTTTTATCTGTTTTCAGGTGTGATTTTCATATTGCCCACACCTGTTACTTGGCTCATGTGAGTTTGAACGAACATCACTTGCTTGAAACAAAGTTGTTTACCCACAATTTTGAAAAGGTGCCAAATAAAGTTCATAAGTTGCTGTTGTAAATTGTGGAGCCAGTGTTTCGTCATTCAAACTTGCCCTTAGAAACGGTTTGACACCTCTCACCCTGCCAAACCAGAACTCACACTTTCACTGACTAGGGGCAGTACCCTGAAACACAGTGTCTGCAAATTGAGTTTCTGGTTCTGGCTTGTATTCTAAGTCATGTGATCAGGCTCGTTAAAGGGTCACTATTGACTTTTAGGATTGCTCCTTCCTGTAGGTGGCACTAGAGTTCTGGTCTGCTTCCTCTTTGAAGAGACAATTTGCATATTTCCCAGAGGAGCATTGTGGCTTTAAAAGTCTCACCGTGACATGATTAACATGGAGAAATGTTACCCCTTAAAAATATACGAGTTTTGGTAGTGTAAGCATTTTGTAGGTGACTACTCTACCAGTCCACGAGGAATCTGATTTTAAAAATGTTTTAATAACTTTTATGTAGATTATTAAATGTGCAGCATATTAGAATCTTAGAAGACTGTTATGAATTGATGTCAAGGAGATTTTGGTAGACAAATCTATATTAAAGCTGAGGACATAAGCCTACTATGTAATATAAAGTGCCTTAAAAATGTATTCATACTGCGTGAGTTTTTCCACATTATTTCACCTTACATCCACAAACTTTAAATGTTTTTTTATTGGAATTTTCTGTGATATGCGAACACAAAATAGCAAATATTTATGAAAAATGGTTTTCTAAATATAAAAATATAAATTAAAAAATTGTGATGAGTATTTGTATTAAGCCTGAGTCAATACTTTGAAGGATTACCTTTTGCTGAAATTACAGCTTCCAGTCTTTGGGGTCTTTTTCTACACGTCTTTGCTCATCTAGAAGTGACAGATTTGCCCTTTGTACTTTGCACACTCGCTATCGCTCAGTGAGATTGGATGGAGACATCTGTAATCAGCAATTTTCATGTCTTGCCAAAACTTCTGAATGGGATTTTGGTCTGGAATGTGACTGACCGTTCATACACATGAGAATCCTCCATTGTAGCTCAAGCAGGATGTTTAGGGTCGTTGTCTTGCTGGAAGGTGAATCTATGCCCCAGTCTCAAGTTTTCTGAAACCTTGTAACAGGTTTTCCTTCAGGATTGCCCTGTATTTAGCTCCATCTATCTTCCCATCAACTCTGACCAGCATTCCTACCCCGCTAAAATAAAGCATCTCCGCAACATGATGCTGCCACCATATGTGAAATGGGGATGGTGTTTTCAGAGTTATATGCAGTGTTATCTTTGAGCCACACGCAGCGTTTTACATTTAGCCCCAAAAAAATGAGTTTGGTCTCATGTGACCAGAGCACCTTCTTTTTATGGCTTTCCTTTAAAAAATTGCTGCTTTCTTCTTACCACTGCTCCATAGCGGCTAGATTTGTGGAGTATATGACTCAGATTCTCCCACCTGAGCTGGAGCTCTGGAGCTTCTCCAGAGTGATTATGGGCCTCTTGGCTGCTTCTCTTATTAGCGCTCTCCTTGCTTGGGATGTCAGTTTAGGTGGACGACCTTACAGCATGGGGATTGCAAATGATTCTTTTTGTGAAGGAAAACATTCCACTGGCTGTTTTTAACCCTCCGTCACATACAATGTCGGTTCTAACGAGTTCACATACAATGTGACTGTCAGGCGCAGGCTAGAAAAATACCTATAATATCTAATGTTTGCAATTTCAGTGCTCTAAAAGTGATCAGTGACCTTCATAGGGATGTAATAAAAGAGACTACACATAATCAGGTGCAAAAAAAAAAAACCTTTTACTTAACATAAAACTAATAACTCTGAAATACAAACATTTCAAAACTCCCGCCAAATAGTCCCCAGTTCGACTCTGTCAAAAAACTCTACAAAGAAAATTTATGGAAACAAACTTAATTTTAAGGTACCTTAAGCACTATTAAACACATATTCAATCAGAATTAGATCCTGAAGTTTCCCCAGAAAAATTACACTTACAGAGCAAAGAGCAAGAATTACACATCATTTTTGCATGTGTCAGGCAGATTGCATTATGACATTTGTGACATTCATAATTAGAAAGCCTTCTGATTCCGCTTTCCGTGGTGCAGGTGGTGCATCTCCTTCTTTTGGGAGGTGGTGCAGGTGGTGAATTTTCACTATCCTCTTCTGGGCGGAATCTTTTGAGCTGAACTTGAAGGCGAGAGGGGATACCGATTGTTTTCATACTTCTCCTGCGTAGCTCTCCAAGCACTAGTTCATGGGCCAATTTTTTCAGATAGAATCGACTACGGAGTGGTTCAAGCTTGTTTTCAAGGTAAATGACTTGTGAATTTATACCACCCAAATTCAACATAGCAAAAAATATGACCATTGGCCAGCGTTTGGTGTTTCTGCTGACGTTAAAAGTTGAGCACATCTGATCAGCTGTATCAACACCCCCTTTGGTTGCATTATAAAATGTAATTATCTCCTTTTTTTTTTGTGCCTCAGTCCCAGGATCGATGGCATCATCATCATGAAGTGTTGATAGAAGAAGTACAATTTTTTTTGCTTGTGGTACATAGGAAACCAAAACCTTTCCATTATGGAATGCAAACATACTGCTGTACTGTTGTCTCCCTTTCACACTTACAAACTGTGTAGGCAATTCTTTTTTATTTTTTCTTACAGTTCTGACATATGAAAGCTTCTGCATTTTCAGATAATCAATCAGATCACAATTTGAAAACCAATTGTCAGCTGTTATATTGCGACCCGATCCAAATAAGGGCTCAGCCAGTCTTTTTACAACATCACTGGGTTTGTTGCTGACACAGTAAGGACCTTCTGGTTGTTTTCCTGCATAAACTTCCAGGTTGTAAGTGTAGGTCTTACTGGCATCAACAAGGGCATACATTTTTATTCCATATTTGTTAGGCTTTGATGGAATATATTGACGAAAGGCACATTTACCACGAAAACCAGGGAGCATTTCGTCAATAGTGAGATTCTCCCCAGGGCAATAGCTTTTTTTTTACAGTTTTCAACAAATTTTTGGAATATATCACGAATTGGAGCAAGTCGGTCATGTGTTTTACGTTCGGTTCGGGTAGTTCTGTCGTCAAACCGAAGGCAACGAATTAGAAGCTTGAATCTGTTTATGGACATAACAAGGCCAAATTTTTCAACTCCATCCCCATCTTTACTCCAAAGTTCCTCCAAACTTTGTCTATTTGCCCTATAAGCTCCTGCAAGGTATAATAATCCAAAAAAAGCACGCAGTTCTATTTCACCTGTGGCCTTGATGGTTCTGTTGCAGATGAACTTGTCCTTTATAATGTCTATATATTGGTTGGTATATGTGACAATAGAGTCCAGAATGTCATCTGTGAATAAACTATTCCAGCATTCAACTGCAGTTTTTGCATTACTTGCAGTTCCTATAAGTGCAGGAAGGTGAGTAATAATGTTTTGAGGTTCCCTACGTTTTTTCTGGAGTGGCTTCTTGTTCCATTGTTTTTTTTTTTATCTTTTCCCATATAATAAGATTCTACATCTTCATCCTCATCACTGTCACCATCTTGCTCTGTTTCAGAATCCACTTCACATACTTCCACCTCATCATGAGAATCAATCTCACTTTCCTCTCCTAAATCCTCATTCAGTGTGGGGTCTGCATCATCTAACAGCATGTTTGTTACTTCCTCAACATCAAGGTTTTTTGATAAATTGTACATTTTCCTCTCCATTTCAGCAGATAATCTGAAGCAAGAGAAGGAATATGTTAGGGAACTACTGTATATGCCTGAGCAGCACACTTTCTTTTTTAATCTGCCTTATTTCTATGAAATATCCTCACACTTTGTGCTATACATTCATAAAACAAGCTAAATAAACAATTGTGATGAATAAAAACATAAAATACCAACCTTATTGAGTGTGACGTGTTCACATACAATGAGCCTGAGAGATTAGCGCAGTTATATCTGTCCTCCTGAAGCTCTGCAATCCAACTGTGGTATGAGGTTTCACAGAGCTGCTAGAGACAGGAGACTACCTGGAGGGAGGGGATTTCCTCACAATCTGGTGAGGAAGGAGAAATGAAAGTAAAAGAGATGTGCCTGTCAGGCCTATTGTATGTGACGGAGGGTTAAGCAATGTTTTACCTGATAGATCAGCTGTGGATCACAGATTATTCTTTCTGTATAAGCTTTTGCTTCGTTCCCTACCCAGGAGATGTGGTATGATCAGACCTTGTTCCAGCCATTGCACAGTTCACAGCAGGGGCACATTTATAAGATCTCAGCGCAGGAACTTTTTTTTTAAACACATCCAGTTGTGGAACTTGACAAAGTACGAAAAAACTCACAACAGTTACTAAAATAACTTAAAATGACAAAAGTTATTTGCAGCTTAAATTTACTGAATATCAACTAATGAAAATCAGACATTACTTATGACTCATGGGTTCAACAGAAGAACAAAAAACTGAATCCTAATGTCTCGGTAAAGTAGGAATAGACTGGCCGCGTAAAAATATTTCTAGACTTGTCTTTAAAAGATCTACATGCTAACACAAAGTTTGTGGTGTGAAATCCTGCTTGCATTCCCTTTAAGATCATTTACATCAAGTGCTTCAATGATGGTTAAAGACTTGTATTAAAACATCCCGTTGAGGATAGAAAAAGAATAAATATTTACCAGTGGGATTTTGTTAACCATTGACTATTTTGTCCATTAACCAGCACAGGAACAGATTGACATATGTTTTGGGTTATGGATTTATTTGACAACTTTTCTTTAATTCAGCTGAGGGGTGTGCAGACTCAAAGACTTACTCTATGTAAACGACATGCAACATTAAGTCATCTCTTAATCATCGTATTGGCAACAGACGACAGCATGACCCAAAACAGTCATTTCTGGATAAAGGAAGAGCTTCAGTTTTAAGATGTTGAGTATTCATTGCCTGTAGGGTTGTCCAAGAGCACCAGTCACGGTAGAATTTGGTCGTTGTAGGACTCCTAACGATGCGGAGGAGTGGCCGGTGGGGCTGGAGTCCTAGGTCATAAAGGCATTCCTGCTAGTGATCTGGCAAGTGCTGCCAAACGTTATGCTTGCACTGGCCTTGCCGTCCCCGCCGGTCCCCGCCTGGTCTGCATCAGTTGGCCTCTCCACTTTAAGAGCACGACTACTTAGTCTAACTTGCTGCAGTTCATCTGGCTGGGCAGGGAAAGCTCGAAAATTTCCAGATGACCTGGAAAGATGACATTTAATTTTCATTAGATATTTAAATGATTGACGGTTGGCTTTGCGTCGTTGAGTACAGAGTTAATTCTTCACACAAAGATGTATTGGTAAAGAAGTTTATTACATGTTTTGGAATTCTTGCAGACAAGTCTTTTACAATTGGTGTCATTTAACAGTAGGAATGTCTTCTGGGTGTGTTTAGAAGTATGATTTAAAAAAAAAAACAACTTAAATCAAAAAGCTATAAATTACGTAAAAACAACATAAATGTCTATGTAGCATCTATATTCAATCGATGTATAGAAGTAGTTAAAAGAGTGGTCTGAAACTAAAATTTTAAACCTAAATGTCTATTTAATGTCATAATCTAATCTCCTAATATACCATAATTAACCCCTTAAGCCCCGGAGCATTTTTCGTTTTTGCATTTTCGTTTTTGCTCCCCTTGTTTCCAGAGCCATAGCGTTTTTATTTTTTGGTCAATATGGCCATGTGAGGGCTTATTTTTTGCGGGACGAGTTGTACTTTTCAACGCCATTACTAGTTTTATCATATCCTGTACGGGAAAACGGGAAAAAAATTCCAAGTGCGGTAAAATTGCAAAAAAAGTGCAATACCACAGATGTTTTTTATTTATTTTTTTTACCATGTTCACTGAATGCTAAAACTGACCTGCCCTTCTTATTCTACAGGTCATTACGAGTTCACAGACACCAAACATGTATAGGTTCTTTTATATTTAAGTGGTGAAAAAAAATTCCAAAATTTGGTAAAAAAATAAATAAAAAAAAAGCGCCATTTTCTAAGACCCGTAGCGTCTCCATTTTTCGTGATCTGGGGCTGGTTGATGGCTTATTTTTTGCGTGCCAGGCTGACGTTTTTATTGATAGCACTTGGGGTAGATCCGATGTTTTGATCGCCCGTTATTGCATTTTATTGCAATTTTGCGGCGACCAAAAAACGTAATTCTGGCGTTTAGAATTTTTTTCTCGCTACGCCGTTTACCGATCGGAATAATTCTTTTTTTATTTTGATAGATCAGGCGATTCTGAACGCGGCGATACCAAATATGTGTATGTGGGTTTTTTTTTTATATATTTTATTTTGAATGGGGCGAAAGGGGGGTGATTTAAACTTTTATATTTTTTTATTTTTTTTTATATTTTTAAAAACTTTTTTTTTTTACTTTTTGCATGCTTCTATAGTCTCCATAGGAGACTAGAAGCAGCAGTTGTCCGATCGCCTCTGCTACATACAGGGGACGAGCAGGTCCCCTGCATGCAGCAGAAATGGTCCTGTGCTATGAGCGCCGACCACTAGGTGGCGCTCATAGCGACAAGATCATGACAACCACAGGCGTCTGCTGCAGACCCTGGGTTGTCATGCACGCCCATCGGCGACCCGCGATCACGTGACGGGGTCGCCGGTGGGCGGGGCTTATGACGCGCTACCCGGAAGCGCGCGTTAAATGCTGCTGTCGGAGATTGACAGCAGCATTTAACTGGTTAACAGCCGCGGGTGGATCGCGATTCCACCCGCGGCTGTTGCGGGCACATGTCAGCTGTAAGAATCAGCTGACATGTGCTCGGTTCAGTGAGGGCTCAGCGCCGGAGCCCTCACTGAACCGGCGGTACGCAAAAGTGCGTACTAATACGTCCCCGGTAAGTAAGGGGTTAAAAAGTCCCTATGGTTCCTTCACTGCTGTAAATGCTTTATATTTTGCTTCCTGTTTAATGACGCTTGGTTTGAGGATCCCAGTGCATGGGGTGGCATTCTGCTTTATAGACCTGCATCACAAACATGTTTTAATATTACACTTGAAGCAGCCAGGTTTCTGAATAAAGTGTCTGTTGTATCAGGTTAAGTCTGCCAGAAGGTATTCGGTTATGAAGAGTGGGGGCTCGGCGGAAGGTGACGTGTGGTCTGTCAGATAGTAAGGGGCCTAGAAAAGAGTCATTTTTCTGAATGGAGCAATGTTTCTGCAGGATGTTCTTAAAGGCTGTGTGAATGAGGTTATGGGTGGTGATGAAATTCACATCATAATGTCCTATCACAATACCGTTCAGGATAGCACTAAGTTATAGGTAGGTTTAATGAAGTTGACGTCATTGCTACAGTTTCTCTTGATGTGTTTATCATGGCTATACAGTACATTTTTAAGCCATTTTTTAATGGCTACTATTACAATTTATGAAGCTATTAGCATATACTTGTTTAAAGAAAGTTTTAGTTGCTAATTTATGTTTTGGGAAAATAAATATCTAAAAATTCGATGTGAAGTTTGTTGTTTGGGGTAATTTTTTTCTCCCATTTATTGGCATTGAGCTGTAATACTAAAAGGCCAATATCTTCAAAGGGACCTCGCCAGATAAGAAAAACGTTGTCAGTGAATCGTCTATATAACAAAATGTTGGTAGCTATGAATGGTAGACATAATATATTTGAAGCTGAGTGAGGAAGAGGGGACACATGGCCTTTTTAAAGTTGAGGAAACAATCAGATTACGTCTGGCGAATGAACATGGAGGAAACATTTGGTGGCTGCCGCTCCATCCTCCCTCACATCTCTATTGCAAAGACAAATCTACTGGATTTTTAGTCTTCAAAATAATTTGTCCCATATATAGAATGGAGATTATATTCCAGTTCACTAAATCAACAGTTGTACTTTCCAGCTTCATATTTACAGTTTCCTAAAAATCTCAGGTTTGATCCCAATACTTTTCAGTGCATAGTGCGACTCTTCACTAATCAGTCCCTGAGGCTCCACCGTATTCTTAATGATATCTGGGGTTACAGTTGGCAAAAGATCAGAGAATTCACACAGGAGAGAAGTCATTGTCCTGTTTGGAAATTTTTTAATTCAGATACAAGATCTTCTATGGAGATACAGATTTATTTTCAAACCCAAATCGCTAGTAAAGCTTACCACAAAAGTTTTATTTCACAAAAATTGTAAAAAAATTGAATTTCTTTTGCAAATTTTGCTACTTAAATCTTTCTGCAGAATCATTGAATCATCTGGTAGCAGACTTGGTTGTTCTAGAATTCATCCATATTCTGGAAATCAGGGTCCAAGGAGCAATTGATTCTTTGATTTAAATGAAATTATGGAAGGTGACGGAATCTTTAATCATCGCTCCATCACCTGCTTCAGGTTTTATCTGATTGGGGGCTACTGGATATACTGAATTTTGCAGTCAAAATTCAGATCTGCTCTCTGGAGTCAGATGTTTGGCCGTCTGTGGAAAATTCCTTTGAAACACACAAAGACACAGTAAAACAAACGTATAAACAAACGTATAAAAATACTCGTTTGTAAAAAAGTAACAGTAAACAGCAAGTACTAGTAAAAAGGTGATAAAAATCAGGGTATTTGGTTGACACGTTTTTTTGCAAAAAAAAGTATACTAAGCCGCTCTACCAACATCAAGGTAACCCAGATCAGAGCAGTCCCTAACTGATGTATTTAAAAACTGATCATGTGTATAGTACCTATATGAGCAGATCTGACAGGTAATGTCCATGTGGACATGCTGCAGAGGACGGCATTTATGTGTATGGCCCACAAGGGAGGGGTGGAGACCTCCCTAATCTTGCAAAAGCAAGAATCAAATTGAATACAAACACATGGGCCATGCACATGGTGAACAAGTCTGTAGGACAGTGTTCACACCACCTAAAGACTGAAACACACAAGGACACAGTAAAACAAATGTGTCACCCAGGGGGAATATAGGGGACTCGGTACCCGGGCCTTTTACCTTGTTTAGGAGGTCACGGCAGTCGGCTCCCGGGCCTTTTACCTTGTTTAGGAGGTCACGGCAGTCGGCTCCCGGGCCCGTACTCTGGATCTCTCCTTAAAAAGGGGTTTTAGTGTACAGTTTGTCTCGTGACGCCACCAGTGGTTTCCAGTAATGGTTACCGGCGCTGCTGCAGACCTCTGGGAGGTGATGGGATGGCAGCTGGGATGTTTCTGCTCCCCACAGTCGGAGCGGGCCCCCGGGGCAGTGTAGGTGCTAATGGTGGTGATGCTGGGGCTTGCAGTGCAGGTGAGATGGCGCAGCAGAAATAACTGACGAAGGCAGTGCAGAGCAGTCATCCAAGTTTTACTCACAGTTCTTGTTCAAGTTTCTCAGGTACACTGTATGGGTGTCAGCCTCCCGCTTCTCACTGCGTCTACCAGATAAGGGGTCCAGCACTTTCTCAAGTATATCAGGAGCGCTTGACGGAACCCCACTTTCTTTATGTTCCTTACTAGACCGACTTCTCGCCCCGGGTCTTCTCCCTCCTGCCCTACTCTTTCCCACACACAGTGCCGATCGGGTGCTCTGAAGTCCCTCTGGGCAACCTGGAGTTCCCGGACCTACTTGGTGCCCTTCACGGTGACTAGGGTGAGACTGTGGCAACTGCACCATGAAAGTGCAGAAGCCTCCGGTTTGAGACCTGGAGTAACACGGCTGGTCCAGGGGCCTGATCCCTCCCTGAGGCCTGATCCCTCCCTGAGGCCTGATCCCTCCCTGAGGCCTGATCCCTCCCTGCGGCCTGATCCCTCCCTGCGGCCTGATCCCTCCCTGCGGCCTGATCCCTCCCTGCAGCCTGATCCCTCTGACACCTGGCAGATTCGGGCGTACGGGTGCCCCCCTGCACTCACTGTACCCCCCTGCACTCACCGTACCCCCTTGCACTCACCGTACCCCCTTGCACTCACCGTACCCCCCTGCACTCACCGTACCCCCTGGGATCCCTTCTGTTACCGGAGCCTTTCTCCTCTGCTCCCCTCCTGGGCCTCTGTTACTAGGCCCCTCTTGTGGAGCAGAGCTCCTGAAGAGACTCTGCTCCCCTCCTCTCCTTACTGAATCCACACTGACTAACCTTCTTCTGCCACCCTAAGATGGCTTCCCTTTATATACCTCCTATAATTGTGCTCCCCTACTCTACATCCCCCACCCACACCCACTACTGGTTCCCCCTCTCTTTGGTTCCCCCCACTCCAGCCAGGGACAGGGCTCAGCAGAAACACAGTGCATCTTGCCCTTCCGGCTGGCCTGGAGCAGTGTAGTGTTGAATGTGGGTGTTGGGGTTCCGGGCAGCACTCCCTCCTTACCTGAGAGAAGGAGACACCACACCTCTGGGTGAGGTGCAGTACCTCTGTGGCGATTGAACCCTCAGGGGCGCCACACAAACATATAAAAATACTCTTGTAAAAAAGTCACAGTAAACAGCAAGTGCTAGTAAAAAGATGATAAAAAACAGGGTATTCGTGTTTGTAAGAAAATTCCTTTGTTGCAGGCACCAAACACTCCGAAGTACAGGGTGGGCCATTTATATGGATACACCTAAATAAAATGGGAATGGTTGGTGATATCAACTTCCTGTTTGTGGCACATTAGTATATGGGAGGGGGAAAACTTTTCCAGATGGGTGGTGACCATGGTGGCCATTTTGAAGTTGGCCATTTTGGATCCAAATTAATTTTTTTCAATGGGAAGAGGGTCATGTGACACATCAAACTTATTAATAATTTCATGAAAAAGACAATAGCGTGCTTGGTTTTAACGTAACTTTATTCTTTCATGAGTTTTTTACAAGTTTATGATCTCTTATAAAATGTATTCAAAGTGCTGCCCATTGTGTTGGATTGTCAATGCAACCCTCTTCTCCCACTCTTGACACACTGATAGCAACACCGCAGAAGAAATGCTAGCACAGGCTTCCAGTATCCGTTGTTTCAGATGCTGCACATCTCGTATCTTCACAGCATAGACAATTGCCTTCAGATGACCCCAAAGATAAAAGTCTAAGGGTGTCAGATTGGGAGACCTTGGTTGCCATTCAACTGGCCCACGACAACCAATCCACTTTCCAGGAAACTGTTCATGTAGGAATGCTCGGACCTGACACCCATAATGTGGTGGTGGCCATCTTCTTGGAAAACCTCAGGGAATGTGCCATCTTCAGTGCATAAAGAGGACAACATATCAGATATCCAGTGGCATTGAGGTTTCCATTGATGAAGAATGGCCCCACTATCTTTGTACCCCATATACCACACCATACCATCAGTTTTTGTGTTCCAACAGTCTTGGAGGGATTTTTCCACTGTGGGTTAGTGTCAGACCAATAGTGGTGGTTTTGTTTAACTTCACCATTCACAAAAAAGTTTGCATCATCACTGAATATAATGTTCTGTGTAACCTGAGTGTCTTGTTCCAATTTTTGTTTTGCCCATTCTGCAAATTCAGTGCGCCAATCTGGGTCATCCTCGTTGAGATGCTGCAGCAGCTGGATTTTGTAAGGTGCCATTTGTGAGTAGCTGGGTTCAGAGTATGTATCCAGCCAATTGAGCGCTCCCAGGGTCACAAGGAATGATTATCCAAAAAAAGGATTTAATTCTTCAGAAGATTTATTCAGGTTGGTAAATAGATAAAACTTATAAATAAAACAACGCGTTTCGGCTATTAAAATTAAAGATATATAGCCTTCCTCAGGTCTAATGTAAGAGAGTCAATAGTGGTGGTTATATAGTCACTATAAAAACCTACCTAGTGAAATAATTATCCTAATCACATGTAAATTGGTTTGAGTTGGAACGCCCAAATCCCATTCAATAGAGACTCAGCTTTCTCAGAGTTAGGATTTTCCAGCTTTTTCCTCTGATTATAGAATAAGCAAATTATAGAGCAGCTAAATTTGTCATAATAAAATTTTGGTAATGAAGATATTATACTTTCTCTTCTTTCTTTCCTTTCTTTTTCTATCCCTTTAAGAGGAGAAAATAAGTGCATTAGTAGAAAAATCTATACCATGAACCTGAATTTAAGAAGATTTTCATTCAATAGGTATATCAATGAAATTCAGATAAGGGGAGCTTAATTCACATGGATATATATGCCAAAGGTAGTAAAACGGAGAGAGAAAAAAAAAAAGGATAAAAACGCATCAAAAAACGCAACAAAAAAAAAAGAGAAAAAAAAAATAAAAAAAAATATATATATATAAATAAAAAATAAAAAAATATATAAAAAAAAAAGCATTAAAACGATCAAAAAACAACAAAAAACGCAAGAGAAAAAAAAATGCATAACAACACATCAAAAAACGCAAGAGAAAAAAAAAGAGAGAAAAGAAAAAATAATAATAAAAAAAAAACGCATAAAAACGATCAAAAAACACATCGTTTTTATGCGTTTTTTTTTTTATTTATTTTTTTATTATTTTTTTTTCTTTTCTCTTTTTTTTTTTCTCTTGCGTTTTTTGTTGCGTTTTTTGATGTGTTTTTATGCGTTTTTTTTTTTTTTTTTTCTCCGTTTTACTACCTTTGGCATATATATCCATGTGAATTAAGCTCCCCTTATCTGAATTTCATTGATATACCTATTGAATGAAAATCTTCTTAAATTCAGGTTCATGGTATAGATTTTTCTACTAATGCACTTATTTTCTCCTCTTAAAGGGATAGAAAAAGAAAGGAAAGAAAGAGAAGGAGAAAGTATAATATCTTCATTACCAAAATTTTATTATGACAAATTTTATTATGACAAATTTAGCTGCTCTATAATTTGTTCTATAATCAGAGGAAGAAGCTGGAAAATCCTTACTCTGAGAAAGCTGAGTCTCTATTGAATGGGATTTGGGCGTTCCAACTCAAACCAATTTACATGTGATTAGGATAATTATTTCACTAGGTAGGTTTTTATAGTGACTATATAACCACCACTATTGACTCTCTTACATTAGACCTGAGGAAGGCTATATATCTTTAATTTTAATAGCCGAAACGCGTTGTTTTATTTATAAGTTTTATCTATTTACCAACCTGAATAAATCTTCTGAAGAATTAAATCCTTTTTTTGGATAATCATTCCTTGTGACCCTGGGAGCGCTCAATTGGCTGGATACATACTCTGAACCCTATTCTTACGGACTCCAGCTGGGAGATCCGTTTAATCCAGATAGAAGCTGCATACCAGTGGACCAGCTACCCACATTAGACCAAAATTGGTCGATAAGCCTTGGTACAAGATCTACTAAAGGTGAGCAGTTCATTTTTTTTTTCTGTTTCCATATATATATATACATCTACACTTAGATCTGCGCCTGTTTTTTGTTTCTCCCCCCACCAGACCTACAGCCTTGGGGTCGAACACATTGAATTTGTGAGTAGCTAATATCCGCCGAAGGGATGTCTGACTGATGCCACTCTCCAGTGACATGCGGTGAGTGCTACGCTGTGGGCTCTTGCTGAATGAAGCTAGGACAGCCACTGATGTTTCTTAATTAGTGACAGTTTTCTTGCGTCCACATTTTGGCAAATCCAACACTGAACCGATTTCACGAAATTTAGCAAGCAGTTTGCTAACTGTAGCATGGGGGATGGGTGGTCTCGTAGGGTGTCTTGCATTGAAATCTGCTGCAATGACCCGGGTACTGCGTTCACCAGACATCAACACAATTTCTATCCGCTTCTCACATGTTAACCTCTGTGACATGTCAATGACTGTAAACAGAGAGAAACTTGTAAATTACTCATGAAAGAATAAAGTTACGTTAAAACCAAGCACACCATTGGTTTTCTTATGAAATTCTCAATAAGTTTTATGTGTCACATGACCCTCTTCCCATTGAAAAAAATTAAGTTGGATCCAGAATGGCTGCTTTCAAAATGGCCGCCATGGTCACCATCCATCTGCCATCTGGAAAAGTTTTCCCCCTCCCATATACTAATGTGCCACAAACAGGAAGTTGATATCACCAACCATTCCCATTTTATTTAGGTGTATCCATATAAATGGCCAACCCTATACAATACTTGCATATCCAAAACATCAGCTGGAGAACCTGATTAATTTTAATACTTGTTTTATAATATATATATAACTTTTGTCTCAAGATTTTCCTAAAGCTTTTCGATAAATGAATAAATTGTGCGGTTTCAAAGGCCAATTTCTATTAATACCACATTGCTCCCTTATCAGAAAGTTTGATGACTTATTTCTTACCTTTCTGGAGTAAATGAAGCGACTTCTGTGGTTTTCAGGTCCTCTGATGGTTCCCTCCATTATTTATAGCTAGAACTGCTGTGTATAATTGATGTTAATTGTTGGTGTTTTAGTGCTTTTTGGGAAGTCACTGGTTTATAGACTCGTAACTTCCACAGTGAACAGA
The DNA here is from genome assembly GCF_046119375.1 of Phyllobates terribilis. NCBI lineage: Eukaryota > Metazoa > Chordata > Amphibia > Anura > Dendrobatidae > Phyllobates > Phyllobates terribilis. The sequence goes on from NW_027363111.1 coordinate 1,877,680, forward strand.
CATTGGCACATGGAGATTTCTATGTGTAATACAGTCTGCACCTCTTCTGTCTTCTTCGCTTCCTTGCAGTTTTGCGCTGGTACAATAAAGGCAGCTCTATTTATACTTGGACCTTCTCATTTCTGACTTTCAAATATTACGGCCTTTATCCATTACCTCCTAAAATTGTTGGAATGTGCTAGAAAGAGCATAAGCGTTATACATTGCCATCTGTACGATGTGCACGGTAAGGCTGAAGGACTTGATCGGGGAGATCGGCTCCCCCTAGTCTGGTTTAGGGATCTGTGTAGCGGTACGAGGTAGAGGTGCCGCCATTTACATGTTTTGTGGTCAAGATAAGGACTTAAAAAGCAAGTTTGTCTATACATTGGACTCTGCAGTTGCCCAGTTAAAGACCTTGAGGGACCTCTCTAGTTCCTGCGCACAGTATCGCGCATGCTGCGTTGGCTCTGGCAGAGAGGAATTTGAAGAATGGGACGCTGGTGTAGAAGTTATCCGCGTAGAGGTGATAGCCCTGATTCAGCAGTGGCTGCACAAATTCACTAGCAAATTTTCTCACTCCAAGGACAGAGGAGCATCAGGGGGTGATTCAATCTGTGTCCCTCTTTTCGTAAACCCTAAATCTGTGAGGTGCTCTCATAAAGTTTGTTCTTTATTATTTTGTAACTTGGCCAGTATTGCCTCAAGTTAAGCCTCCTGAAGTGGGTTCAGGTCTGAACTACTCAGATGTCTTTTTGGACAATGTACAACTCAGCAAGTTTGTTGCTGAATTGATCAATGACCGGCCTAACTATGAAAAGCTAATGTGTTAAGGTTTTAACACAGTAATTGTTAGATTAACAATGGCGACACCTAATGAAATTGTCAGGTGTGAATATTCCCCTGACCTCTCCTCATACAGCAGTGATCCTGGCATTAGCTGCCCCTACACTACTTACATTAATATATTAAAACTCCCTTCTATATTAACAGCAATGTCATTCGCCCGTCCTGGAGAATATATTAATTTCTACTTTTGTGCGGCAGCAACTGAAGTGTTCTGCAGAGCCTAAAATCAGACTTGGTCCGTTAACGACGGTTGACACAGAAATGTGCGGCAAAAAGTCCAAAGCACCAATGCATTGCAAAGCAATCAGCTGCAGGCACAGCATTGTTGGTGGCAGCTGAGATGGTTGTGATGGTGTTGATGTCTGCTGTTCTTCCATCACTATGGGGTCGTTGCTGTTCTGGGAGGAAAGCTGCCACTTCTCCAAACACTTGAACACTGCCATTAGGTTGTTGGGTGGTGTGGAGGCATTCATAATTTAAATTGTGTCCCTGCTCTGCAGCTTTATGGACGTTTGTCCCGGAAGTAGCGTACAAGGCTGTGGCATAAAGCCTCCTCCCCAACATCACTGACAGTTCGAGCTAGACAGTAAATACCTCAGCTATCTAACTCGTGTCTGCCAGTGGCGATAGGGAGTACCTCCTTCAGCTGGCTCTTTGCCGGATATGTGCTGCGTGTGGGGATGTGTGTAAGAGCAACATAGGGCTGCTCTCCGGCCTGGCTCCTCCTGATATGGGACCACAGAAGGTTGGATAAACTCTCCAGCCTCCACTTCAGGATCCACAACCAACCGGATCCCCAACCTCCGAACTAAAATACATTTCCTGCTGTCTTATGTTGGATTCCAAAGTGCAATTATTCGTATTACCAAAAAATGAAATACAATACATTCCTCCATAAAGTATTCACTTTTGTACGCCGATCCAGAAAGGGAGCTAATTATCTAATTACAACAAAACCTAAATGTGCCATTGAAATATGACAGGTTGGGAGACTTTTCAGATGTTATAAATAACACAATTTTACCCACTTTTATATATTAGATGTTTTTTAATCTATAAGCTTCTGTATGTTAGAATTAGATTAACCACTTCGCGCCAGAGCCTGTTTTTGCCTTCGTGACCAGGCCAATTTTTTCAATTCTGACCACTGCCAGTTTATGAAGTAATTACCCTGGAACGCTTCAACGTATTCCCCTGATTCTGAGATTATTTTTTCGGGACATATTGTACTTCATGATAGTGGTAAAATTTCTTCGATATCACTTGCGTTTATTTGTGAAAAAATCGGAAATTTGGCGAAAATTTTGAAAATTTTGCAATTTTCAAACTTTGAATTTTCATGCCCTTAAATCAGAGAGATATGTCACACAAAATAGTTAATAAATAACATTTCCCACATGTCTACTTTACATCAGCACAATTTTGGAACCCAAATTTTTTTTTGTTAGGGAGCTATAAGGGTTAAAAGTTGACCAGCGATTTCTCATTTTTCCAACAAAATTTACAAAAACATTTTTTTAGGGACCACATAATATTTGAAGTCACTTTGAGGGGTCTTTATGACAGAAAATACCCAAAAGTGACACCATTCTAAAAACTGCACCCCTCAAAGTGCTCAAAACCACATTCAAGAACTTTATTAACCCTTCAGGTGCTTCACAGGAATTTTTGGAATGTGGAAGAAAAAATTAACATTTAACTTTTTTCACAAAAATGTTACTTTAGACCCAATTTTTTTATTTTCACAGGGGTAACATGAAAAAATGGACCCCAAATTTTTTTGTGCAATTTCTCTTGAGCGTGCTGATACCCCATATGTGAGGGAAAACCACTGTTTGGGCGCACGGCAGGGTTCGGAAGGGAAGGAGCGCCATTAGACTTTTTGAATGTAAAATTTGTCTGAATAATTAGCGGACGCCATGTTGCGTTTGGAGAGCTCCTGATGTGCCTAAACAGTGGAAACCCCCCACAAGTGACACCATTTTGGAAACTAGACCCCTTAGGGAACTTATCTAGATGTGTGGTGAGCACCTTGAACCCCAAGGTGCTTCACAGAAGTTTATAATATTGAGCTGTAAAAATAAAATTTTCACATTTTTCCCACAAAACCGTTTTTCATCCCTTAATTTTGCATTATCATAAGGGTAATAGGATAAATTGCACCATGAAATTTGTTATGCAATTTCTCCTGAACACGCTGATACCCCATATGTGGAGGCAAATTACTGTTTGGGCACATGGCAGGGTTTGAAAGGGAAGGAGCGCCATTTGACTTTTTGAATGTAAAATTTGTTTGAATAATTAGCGGACGCCATGTCACATTTGGGGAGCCCCTAATGTGCCTAAACAGTGGAAACCCCCCACAAGTGCCACCATTTTGGAAACTAGACCCCTTAGGGAACTTATCTAGATGTGTGGTGAGCACCTTGCACCCCCAGCTGCTTCACAGAAGTTTATAATATTGAGCCATAAAAATAAAATTTTCACATTTTTCCCATAAAAAATGTTTTTCATTCCCTAATTTTGCATTATCATAAGGGTAACAGGATAAATTGCACCATGAAATTTGTTGTACAATTTCTCCTGAGTACGCCGATACCCCATATGTGGGGGAAAACCACTGCTTTGGTGTACGGCAGGGTTCGGAAGAGAAAGAAGCGCTATGTTGGCTGGGATAGGCAGCAGACACCATGTCACATTTGAAGAGTCGCTGACATGCCAAAACAGCAGAAACCCCCACAAGTGACCCCATTTTGTAAACTACACCTCTCAAGGAATTCATCTAGGGAAGTAGTGAGCATTTTTTAATTTTTAAATTTATACCATTGGGCAGTGAAAAAAGCATAATTATATTTTTACCACAAAAAAATGTTTTACCCTCAGATTTTACATTTTCACACAGGGCAATGGGTAAAAATGGTGCCGAAATGTGTCACACAATTTCTTCTAAAAGTGTCAATACCCCATATGTGGCTGTATCGTACCACTTAGCCATACGGTGAGATTTAAGGGGGAAGGAGCGCTATTTGACAATTGGAGAACAAATTATTGTAGAATAGGCATTTGGATTTGGGAGCACAAAATTTTCTGAATTTCTTTTGGGGGGCAAGGACCATTTTGCTTTTCCAGAGCCTTTCTGCTACCAGTAACTTGGAAGTCCCTTATATTTTTAACAGATGATGGACCTGAGTGGGGACTAGCTTTTTTTGAGGACTGAGTTGAAGCTTTTATTGGGAACATTTTACGTAACATTTATCCGGCGCTCTAGGCTGAGCACTTACATCGGGGTTTCCATCTAATTTTCCAAGTGATGTAATTCAGATGAAACCCCTGCAGGATCCATTCACTGTAATGAGGCAGCAGAGTTACTCTGGACTCCGTCTGGCCTCTGTTTAGTGGTGTCCTTTTTTTCAGAAGTGCACAAAACTGTGGCCAACCGCACTTTTATGCACGCCTAAAACAAATGACACCGTGGGATCCCAGGCTAGACGGCATCCACAGTGGCCTATATCTGCCTCATTACAGGGAATCTTCCATCAAGGGTTCTGGCTGAATCACGTATTTCAGAGATTTACACGGAAACTCTGGTGTAAGTGCTCAGCGCAGAGCACAGGATAAATGTGAGCAGAGCCTTACTGGGATCTTTGGGAGACATAATAAACAAATCAGTAGCAGGTGAATAATATTTGTTTTATTTATTTTTTATGCCGTTCCTAGTGTGATATAACTGATTAGATTACTTTATTCTTCGGGTCGGTGCGATTACAGAGATACCAGATTTATATCGGGTTTTTATGACTGACAGCTGTCACACACTAAAATACGCTTTTTTTGCAAAATCTAGTTTTTGCATCACCATATTTTGAGAGCTATAATTTTTCCATATTTCGGCCGATAGAGTCATGTGACGGCTTGTTTTTTGCGGGACGAGTTGAAATTTTTATTGGAACCATTTTTGGGCACGTGACATTTTTTGATCGCTTTCTATTCCGTTTTTTGGGAGGTAAAGTTAACAAAAACAAACACTTCAGGAATTGTTTTTTGAGTTTTTTTTTATGCCGTTCTGCGTGTGGTAAAAGTGATCAGGCAGCGTTATTATTCGAGTCAGTACGTTTACAGCGATACTACACTTACTGTATTTTTTTTATGTTTTGGCGCTTTTACACAAACAATTTTATAGAAAAAAAAATATTTTTTTTGCATTGCTTTATTCTGAGCGCTATAACTTTTTTATTTTTTGGCTGATGGAGCTGTATGGCGGCTTTTTTTTGCGGAACAAGATGACGTTTTCAGTGGTACCATTTTTATTTCTATTTCTGCTTTTTGATCGCATTTTTTTCCACTTTTTGTTTGGCGATATGATGAAAAAGCATATTTTTTTGCTCCGTTTTTTATTTATTTTTATTACGGTGTGCACAGAAGGAGTTAATTAGTGTGACAGTTTTATAGCTCGGGTTGTTTCGGACGCGGCGATACCAAATATGTGTACTTTTTTTGGTTTTGTAATAATTTACGGATTTATTGGTTTAATATTTTATTTATTTTTATTTATTTTGTGTTTTTTTTTTTTAATAGTTTAAAAACTTTTTTTTTACTTTTTTTTACATTTTTACTTAGTCCCTGTATGGGACATTAATTTTTATTTTTCTGATCACTGATCTCATGTAATGTAATACACATATATTACATTATATGAGATCTTCACTGACTGTTTCAGTCAGAGTCTCCTGTCTGACTTCAGCTACATACAGGCTGAAGTAAGACAGGAAGGACACCATATATGGCAGAGCTGGAGGCGGTCATGTGACCTCCAGCTGCCATAGCAACCCCAGGTCCTCAAACGAAACGGAGGTCTTCGGAGGTAAGTGGACGACCCCCTCTCTTCCTGCTGTCTCCTATATGCCGCGATCACTAAAGATCACAGCATATAGAAGACAGCAAAGGGTTAACATCACTGGGACCTGATCTAATCAGGTCCCGATGATGTACCCTGTCAGAGCTAACGCTCTGCACCGGAATCGCAGTGCTTGCAGGACCCTAGGGGTCCTGAGCACTGCGAGACCACCCACCGTTTTTAAACGTCGGCACTGCACAGAGCCCGGCAAGCGCCGACGTTTATCTACAGTGGGCGGTCGGGAACCGGTTAAAGACGTACTCTGAATGCCCTGTTTTTGATTCTAGGTAGAAATCCCCCCCCCCTCCCCCGGATAGTTGTCTTGTGATTAAGTATAAACTGTGAACAATTAATAATTCTTTTATGACTTGAAAATCATTCCGTGGTGCAATTTTGAGTGGCTCGTAGGTGGGATTTTTTTCGAGACTTGTCCTTTTTGAGAACTGTAAAAGCTTTCTTTTCTCTTTGTTCTTAGTGCTCTCCTCATCTATTACGAGTCTGAGACAATAACGCCACAGCTCGGGATCTGGAATCTTCCCTTCCGTGTCCAGTTCAGGAGCTTGTTGCTGCATGTGGTCACTGATCTATGAAGATATTGTAACAACTGATGACCTCTTTATGGGATTATACAGATACAAGATGTAGTAGACACCGTGGGTTCTCTGGACTGAAGTAATGAGATACTTGTAACTCGGTGGTAATGTTACTTGTTACTGTATTATACTGTGAAGATAGATAAGTTACTAGTAATCAAATTGATACCTGAAATGATGTGTCTCTCAGGCTGGAATCTCAGGTTTCATCCAATTCTTGATTTTTAGTGTATAGAGCGACTCGTCCCTAATCAGTCCCTGAGGCTCCACCTTATTCCTAATGATATCTGGGGTTACAGTTGGTAAAAGATCAGAGAATTCACATAGGAGAGAAGTCATTGTCCTGTTTGGAATTTTTTTAATTCAGATACAAGATCTTCTATGGAGATACAGATTTATTTGCAGCCCCAAATCAGGTGCTAGTAATGCTTTCCACACAAGTTTTATTTCACTATAGTTATGTTTAATCAAATTTGCAATCTTTTTTTGTAAATCTTGTTGCTTAACCCCTTAAGCCCCGGAGCATTTTCCGTTTTTGCATTTTCGTTTTTGCTCCCCTTGTTCCCAGAGCCATAGTGTTTTTATTTTTTGGTCAATACGGCCATGTGAGGGCTTATTTTTTGCGGGACGAGTTGTACTTTTCAACGCCATTACTAGTTTTACCATATCCTGTACTGGAAAACGGGAAAAAATTTCCAAGTGCGGTAAAATTGCAAAAAAAGTGCAATACCATAGTTGTTTTTTATTTATTTATTTTTTACCACGTTCACTGAATGCTAAAACTGACCTGCCCTTCTTATTCTACAGGTCATTACGAGTTCATAGACACCAAACATGTATAGGTTCTTTTATATTTAAGTGGTGAAAAAAAATTCCAAAATTTGTTAAAAAATAAAATAAAAAAATAGCGCCATTTTCTAAGACCCGTAGCGTCTCCATTTTTCGTGATCTGGGGCTGGTTGATGGCTTATTTTTTGCGCACCGGGCTGACGTTTTTATTGATAACATTTGGGGTAGATCCGATGTTTTGATCGCCCGTTATTGCATTTTATTGCAATTTTGCGGCGACCAAAAAACGTAATTCAGGCGTTTAGAATTTTTTTCTCGTTGCGCCGTTTACCGATCGGATTAATTCTTTTTTTATATTGATAGATCGGGCGTTTCTGAACGCGGCTATACCAAATATGTGTGTGTGGGTGGGGTTTTTTTTTTTATATTTTATTTTGAATGGGGCGAAAGGGGGGTGATTTAAACTTTTATATTTTTTTATTTTTTTTCATATTTTTAAAAACTTTTTTTTTTTTACTTTTTGCATGCTTCTATAGTCTCCATAGGAGACTAGAAGCAGCAACTATCCGATCGCCTCTGCTACATACAGGGGACGAGCAGGTCCCCTGCATGCAGCAGAAATGGTCCTGTGCTATGAGCGCCGACCACTAGGTGGCGCTCATAGCGATCAGCACATGACAACCACAGGCGTCTGCTGCAGACCCTGGGTTGTCATGCCCACCCATCGGCGACCCGCGATCACGTGACGGGGTCGTCGGTGGGTGGGGCTTATGACACCCTACCCGGAAGCGCGCGTTAAATGCTGCTTTCGGAGATTGACAGCGGCATTTAACATGTTAACAGCCGCGGCTGGATCGCGATTCCACCCGCGGCTGGATCGCGATTCCACCCGCGGCTGGATCGCGATTCCACCCGCGGCTGGATCGCGATTCCACCCGCGGCTGTTGCGGGCACATGTCAGCTGTAATAATCAGCTGACATGTGCTCCGTTCAGTGAGGGCTCAGCGCAGCAGCCCTCACTGAACGGGCAGTACGCAAATATGCGTACTAATACGTCCCCGGTATTTAAGGGGTTAAATAATTCTGCAAAATCGTTCATCTGGTGAACGAGCACGGATGAAACATTTGGTGGCAGCAGCTCCAGCCTCCCTCACATCTCTCCTGCACAGACAAATATACAGGAATTTTACTCTTCAAATTAATTGGTCCAATATATAGAATGGAGATTATAATCCAATTCACTTCATCAGCAGTTGTACTTTCCAGCTACATACTTAAAGCTACCTAGAGATGTCAGGTTTTATCCCAATACTTTATGGGATGATTATGCAGATAGAAGATGTAGTAGACACCGTGGGTTCTCCTGACTGAAGTAATGACATACTTGTTTCTGTAGTTTACTGTGTAGAAAGATAGTTACTAGTAATTGAATTGATACCTGAAATAATGACTCTTCCAGGCCGCTGGATAAGAGATTTCCTGTGTAGTTGTATACCTTGTAATCTCAGGATTTTAGTGCATAGAGCGACTCGTCCCTAATCAGTCCCTGAGGCTCCACCTTATTCTTAATCATGTCTGTGGTTACAGTTGGCAAAATATCATAGAATTCACACAGGAGAGAAGCCATTGTCCTGTTTAGACAATTTTGAATCCAGATACAAGATCTAACATGAAGTTACTGAAATACTTTCAAACCCAAATCTGGTGCTATTAAAGCTTACCACTCAAGTTTTATTTCACAAAAATTAAAAAATAAAATAAAATTTCTTTTGCAAGTTTTGCTACTTAAATCTTTCTGCAGAATCATTGAATCATCTGGTAGTAGACTTGGTTGTTCTAGATTTCATCCATATTCTGCAAATTAGGGTCCAAGGAGCAATTGATTCTTCGTTTTAAATGAAATTAAGGAAGGTGACGGAATCTTTAATCATCGCTCCATCACCTGCTTCAGGTTTTAGCTGATTGGGGGCTACTGGATATACTGAATTTTGCAGTCAAAATGCAAATCTGCTCTCTGGAGTCAGATATTTGATCGTCTGTGGTTAAATTGTCCATTGATAAATGATTGTAACTATTTTCTATCCACATTAAGATTTTATCACCAACTACAATAAATATCATATGAAGCGCATCGGTCTGAGAAAATTCCTTTGGTACAGGCACCAAACACTCCGAACTACAATACTTCTATGTCCAAACCATCAGCTGGAGAACCTGATTAATCTGTAAACTTGTTTTTTAATATATATATAACTTATGAATAAATTGTGTGGTTTCAAAGATCAGTTTCCATTAATACCACATTGCTCCCTTATCAGAAAGTTTGATGACTTATTTCTTACCTTTCTGGAGTAAATCAAGCGACTTCTGTGGTTTTCAGGTCCTCTGATGGTTCCCTTCATTATTTAAAGCTAGAACTGCTATGTATAATGTTAATTGTTGAAGCTTCAGCGGTGGGGGTGCTGCCATTTTCACGTATTGTGGTCAAGATAATGACTTAAATAGCAACAGTTTGTCGGTACATCGGACTCTGCAGTTGCCCAGTTAAAAACCTCGGCGGGGTTCTCTGGTTCCTGCGCACAGTATCGCATGCTGCTTTAGCTCTGGCAGAGGGATTTAAAGAATAGGACGTTGGTGTAGAAGTTACCACGTAGAGGTGATAGCCCTGATCCAGCAGTGGGTGCACAAATTAACAAATTTTCTCACTCCAATGACAGAGGAGCATCAGGGTGATTCATTCTGTGTCCCTCTTTTAACCCTAAGTCTGTGGGTGTGCCCTGAGGTGCTCTCTCACAGTTTGTTCTTTTTAATTGTGTACCTTTCCCTCTTACTTGGCCAGTATTGCCTCAAGTTAAGCCTCTCCATGAAGTGGGTTCGGGTCTGATCTACTCAGATGTCCCTTTGGGGAATGTACACATCAGCAAATTTGTCTCAACAAATTTTTTGCTGAAGTGATCAATGACCGGCTTAACTATGAAAAGTTAGTGAAAGTTGGAGTCATCTCGGGGTGGACACTGCATTGTCGTTATAATGCAAAAACATAAGAATGGTCTCAGTGTATCCGGATCATCACCATGCCGAAAACTTTAAGGTTCATATCAAACACACTCCAATCCTGCAAAAGTTCTGTCTTATCCACTCTCCCCATATGAAGAAATTAGGGGCTTCTTGCTTCACATGTACATCATTTACAGGGGTCCAATTAGTAGCTGAGGAGTGGAGCATTTTGGAAAACAATTGTTGGACTTATAAATTAGTCTCGGTCACCGCGTGGTTTACGCAATTCTCAAGAGAAAAAGACTTGGAAATAGATGAATTCTCAGAGAAAAAGACTTGGAAATAGATGATTTCTGTGAGGCCGACAGTAACAAATTATATTACTGATCAGGCCACAAAATCCGGAATCTGAGGCTCAATGTTCAGGGGTTGGGGTCTATAAGGGGTCGCTAACTGTGGGAGCTGCGTCATTTTATAGTCTTGAACGTCTACTTGGGGTTTCATTCTCACTAGAGGAAATGGCTAAAAAAGAAAGAGTTAAAATACAAAAATGTGGCATCTAGTGTCGGAGTAGGAGGCAAGGAAGGTGTACATCGCCTCTGCTGAATACTCTGGGAAGAGCAGGCAGCATATGTTTTACAGCACCATTCTCAGTATTCTGGATATAATAGAATTCATTATACAAAATGTTTTGGTCCTGACAGAGATCTGCTCAGAATGTGGATTAAAATGGATAGAAATGCAATGCAGAGAAAATCAGCAGAAGTTTGCCTATTGCATTTGCTTAACAGAATGTCCGGGTCACCAGATCAAGAGATCACAATGATATAATTGCAAAAGAAAGCAATTCTTATAGCTTGTCCTTTTTAAGAATGATCTTTTTTTTCAAAAAATTTTTTATAAACATAATTGCTTTTATTTTTATAAAAGATAACTCACAACAGAACATGAACCTAGTTACTGTATAGAGTATTGTATGTAGACTGCAGGGAATTCTTAATTCAATAAGGATCATCTTCATTTCTGGTTCCTATACTTTATGAATACATCATTGGGCGTTCATACTGTATATTAATGAGCCATTGAGATATTCATAATTTTATTTTTGGAGTATATATTTTAAGTAAAATATTCTGACTATGGGGTCGGTTGCAGGATCCAGTGAAATTCAGAGCCAATTAAGATTTTATTTGATTATTAGTTGTATCCATTTATCAATTAAAACTGAGTCATTGTATCATTCATGGGGAAATCCACTATTTTGGGCTGGATATACAGTATCTATAATATATATTTATCCTATTTACCCACTTACAGTATTGCAGTCTGATGACCGGCTGTTATCAAATTTTGGTAATTCATTAAAGAAATTTAAGATAATCAACTTTTTACAATGTATGGCCTTGTCAAACCTCTTATAAATAGTGTTGAGCGAGCACTAAAATGCTCGGATGCTCGAAGCTCGGGCCGAGCTCACCGTGGTACTCGGGTGCTCGACCCGAGCAACGAGCCCAATGTTAATCTATGGGAGACCCGAGCATTTTTGTGGCGGCACTCCCGGCAGTCTGTAGGAAGCCTAAAGTGCCCAAAACGGTAGTGACAGTGCTCAAATGACATGTGGACACCATGGGGACCGCCCAAGGAAGCATTTCTGACCCCCAGGTCACTGCTGTCAACAACGTGGTCAGAGGTATTAAGCCACTTTTACGGGCTCACAATAAAACGTTCAATAACGAAACTGAAACGTTTTTCCTGTGAAATATGTTAAGGAACATCCTTTCCAGGGTAAAGACTTGTGTATAAGGTAAAATAAGTAACCAAAAACAAAAATACTCCTCCACACCTTGGGCTATATTCACAAGTAGCATTTTTTATGCGTTTTTGCACTTTTGTAATGCTTTCAACCGTGACAAATGCATTCACCGGGAAATGTCATTTTAACATTTTACAACCTTATCTGGCCATGTGCTGTGTGACACATGCATACAGTGCTGAAAAGACATGGGAACAGCATGGGGAAGACCCCTGGAAGCATCTCCTTGCCGCATCAGAAGATGCAGACTTGCAACTATCCCCGTGCAAGTCCTTGTCCCAGGACAGTGTTCAATTGTACCTCCCCCATTCCTTGCAATGCAAGCGCTAATATGCAGCCACCCACTCACCCACCCGCAGGCTGCAATACTATACTGCTAGCTTACACTTGAAATGGGGCCTTTTAGTTTGCCCACTATGTCATGTCTGCTTCGGCAGCGAGGTCTCCATACTCAGTTCCCAGCCGCCACTATTTGTCCCGGTAACCTTCCCAACACTTTTCTTAGCCTGGCCTGCTTTAGTGCAGCATTGGATGAGCCCACCAGACAACCAGACTCCTCCGGTAGGCCCTGGCTTCTCCATCAGGGGAGTTGAGAGTGCCAAGGTGAGGAGCATGATGATGATAATAGAAGTTAGCATCTGCTTTGTTTTCTTGGAATGCAAGCGTAAGTGTGCAGCCTGCCATCCACCCACCCCCAGGCTGCAATACCATACTGCTAGCTTGCTTGCACTTGAAATGAGGCCTTTTAGGCCTGTGGAGGCAGACGCCGGCCATCATGTCATGGCTGCCTGGTATCCACACTCGGTCCCCAGCCGCCAGGGGGCGGCCGGGTGTCCACACTCGGTCCCCAGCCGCCAGGGGGCGGCCGGGTGTCCACACTCGGTCCCCAGCCGCCAGGGGGCGGCCGGGTGTCCACACTCGGTCCCCAGCCGCCAGGGGGCGGCCGGGTGTCCACACTCGGTCCCCAGCCGCCAGGGGGCGGCCGGGTGTCCACACTCGGTCCCCAGCCGCCAGGGGGCGGCCGGGTGTCCACACTCGGTCCCCAGCCGCCAGGGGGCGGCCGGGTGTCCACACTCGGTCCCCAGCCGCCAGGGGGCGGCCGGGTGTCCACACTCGGTCCCCAGCCGCCAGGGGGCGGCCGGGTGTCCACACTCGGTCCCCAGCCGCCAGGGGGCGGCCGGGTGTCCACACTCGGTCCCCAGCCGCCAGGGGGCGGCCGGGTGTCCACACTCGGTCCCCAGCCGCCAGGGGGCGGCCGGGTGTCCACACTCGGTCCCCAGCCGCCAGGGGGCGGCCGGGTGTCCACACTCGGTCCCCAGCCGCCAGGGGGCGGCCGGGTGTCCACACTCGGTCCCCAGCCGCCAGGGGGCGGCCGGGTGTCCACACTCGGTCCCCAGCCGCCAGGGGGCGGCCGGGTGTCCACACTCGGTCCCCAGCCGCCAGGGGGCGGCCGGGTGTCCACACTCGGTCCCCAGCCGCCAGGGGGCGGCCGGGTGTCCACACTCGGTCCCCAGCCGCCAGGGGGCGGCCGGGTGTCCACACTCGGTCCCCAGCCGCCAGGGGGCGGCCGGGTGTCCACACTCGGTCCCCAGCCGCCAGGGGGCGGCCGGGTGTCCACACTCGGTCCCCAGCCGCCAGGGGGCGGCCGGGTGTCCACACTCTGTCCCCAGCCGCCAGGGGGCGGCCGGGTGTCCACACTCTGTCCCCAGCCGCCAGGGGGCGGCCGGGTGTCCACACTCTGTCCCCAGCCGCCAGGGGGCGGCCGGGTGTCCACACTCGGTCCCCAGCCGCCAGGGGGCGGCCGGGTGTCCACACTCGGTCCCCAGCCGCCAGGGGGCGGCCGGGTGTCCACACTCGGTCCCCAGCCGCCAGGGGGCGGCCGGGTGTCCACACTCGGTCCCCAGCCGCCAGGGGGCGGCCGGGTGTCCACACTCTGTCCCCAGCCGCCAGGGGGCGGCCGGGTGTCCACACTCTGTCCCCAGCCGCCAGGGGGCGGCCGGGTGTCCACACTCTGTCCCCAGCCGCCAGGGGGCGGCCGGGTGTCCACACTCTGTCCCCAGCCGCCAGGGGGCGGCCGGGTGTCCACACTCGGTCCCCAGCCGCCAGGGGGCGGCCGGGTGTCCACACTCTGTCCCCAGCCGCCAGGGGGCGGCCGGGTGTCCACACTCTGTCCCCAGCCGCCAGGGGGCGGCCGGGTGTCCACACTCGGTCCCCAGCCGCCAGGGGGCGGCCGGGTGTCCACACTCGGTCCCCAGCCGCCCCTATTTGTCCCGGTGCGCCTTATACACAAGCGCGCATACCAAAACATTACCTGTGCCCTCCCCAGTGCATTTAGTGGGAAGGACAGCCTAACCACAAACATGTGGACAAGTGAATGTGGCCAGGGATGGTCCATCTCACTGACGCCTTTACACTGGGTTAATATTGTGGAAGCCGGGACACAGTTGGACACTGGGATGCAACACGTCCTCCAGACATAGAGGATTGCGGGTCCTGGGTCAATCAGGCTTCAACACAAAGTTCAGAAGGTAGACAGCAGCAGTGGTCGGCCTCCTACACAACGAGTAAATTATTCATCATCATGAGGCCATCCATCTCCTTAGCTTTCTGTTCCTTGGAATGCAAGCGCATGTATGTAGTAGCGGCTAGGCCTGAGGTGGTCAGCGTTTTGGCGCATATCCTACCTCCTCCGAGGATTGCTGGATGTTTTCCTGCTACTATCCCAGTTCTATGACTCCCGTTAAAACAAAGCTTTAGGTGATGAATGATGGATGAGGTAGTGGCAAAGGAGAAAGAGCAGGAGGAACAGGGACCATTCACATCAATATCAGGCCAGTCAACCACACATGTCTTGTAGGATATGTTTCTGTACCAAAAGGAGCGGTTCGGCTACACAGTTATAGGGCATACAGTGAGTGCAATGCCTACCAAAAATTTAGAGGCACTCCAATGCCCCTTGGAAGTGACATGGAGGTCAGAGGGCCTTAACTAAACATTTTTTTCCATTTATAGCAACTGGGTTTCCTTTACACTGTTGGCCTAAGCAGTGAATGGAAGGCTTTCCAAAAATTATGAGGAACTGCAATGCCCCTTGAAACAGACGTGGATTACAGCGTACTAAAATCCTTCTACCCATTATTGGGGATTGGATCTCCCTTAGTTTTCGCCTTTGCATTGAAAAGCAAAAGCTGACTAAAATTAGGAGGAAATACAATGCCCGTTTGAAGAGTCGTGGAGGTTAGAGGTAATTAAAAACAACATTTCAATGCCCCTTGGAAGAGCTGTTCAGTTCAGAGTGGTTTAACAAGATGGTTTTAATGCCCCTTGGAAGAGACGTGGAGGTCACAGTAGCTTAACAATAAGGTTTTAATGCCCCTCGGAAGAGTGGTGGAGGTTACAGTGGAATAAAAAGACAATATCAATGCCCCGTGGAAGAGCCGTGGAGGTCACAGAAGCTTAACAAGATGATTTTAATGCCCCTTACAGAAGCCATGCAGTACAGCATATTAAAAACATTCCCATTATTGGGGAGTGGGTCTCCCATAGTCTTTGCCTATGCCTTCCAAGCAAAAGCTGCCAAAAATGAGGACAGAGGAACTTGCAATGCTGGCAACACAGACCACGGTCACCCTGGTGGTATAGTGGTGGTGGAGGCTGAGGATAAGGAGAAGAGCCAAAAAACTGCCGAAATGAGGAAGCGTATACCCATGTGTGGGTGTGAAGCGGTGCATGGGAATTAACCTCCCGGAATAACACAGTGGATTTGACTATGTTACTCTGCTGTCATTTGGTGGTGATGAGAAGTCTGGCCCAATCCTGCCCTTGTTCATTTTGATAAGGGTCAGCTTGTCAGCATTGTCAGTTGACAGGCGAGTGCGCTTATCAGTTATAATTCCCCAAGCGGCACTAGAAACATTCTCCGATAACACGCTAGCGGCAGGGCAGGCCAGGACCTCCAAGGCGTACAGAGCGAGTTCATTTCAAGTGTCCAGCTTGGATACCCAATAATTAAAAGGCACAGAGGAATCACGGAGGATGCCAATAATTAAAAGGCACAGAGGAATCACGGAGGATGCTGGTTACGGTCGGCAAGGTACTCCCTCACCATCTTTTGAAACTTTCCACTCCTTGTGAGAGTACCCCATGCCTCAGGGCCTGTATGCTGGGCGGGTCTCATAAAACTGTCCCAGAACATTGACAGTGTTCCCCTGCCTCTGCTGGATTGGAGTTACGTCTCTCTCGCCTGTATGCCTTGGTTGGGCTATGAACTGTGACCTCTGCTGCTAGCGTGTTCAGATGGGAATTTTTTTAACAGTTCTGCGGCAAGGGCCTTCTGGTACTGCCCCATTTTTGTAGACCTCTCCACCTCAGGAATAAAAGAGTGTAAGTTCTCCTTGTAGTGGGGGTCTAAAAGTGTCACCAACCAGTAATGACTGTCACCCAACATTTTGACAACGCGAGGTCATGGTTAAGGCAGCGTAACATTAAGTCAGCCATGCGTCCCAGACTGGTAACTTGCAAGACTTTCGTGTCCTCACTAAGATAACGACTGACCATGCTCTCCTCCTCCTCCCCCCCCAAGATGACAACTGACCATGCTCTCCTCCCCCCTGTACTCAGGCCACCCACGCTGAACCGACGGTATGACAGTTGTACAGGTACTACCGTCTCCAGCGCATGATACCAGCTCCTGTTCCTCCTCCTCCTCTCCCTCATTGTCCCCCAATGCACATTGGAATGAGATGAGGCTGGGCTGTGTGTAATCACCCGCTACGGCTTCTTGATCCATCTCATCATACTCTGGCTGCAATGCCTCCTCTTTAATTCTCTGCAGAGATCGTTGCAAAAGTAAGACAAGTAGGATGCTGACGCCAATGATGGCGTCATCGCCACTCACCATCTTGGTGGACTCCTCAAAGTTTGTCAGGATGGTACATATATCAGACATCCAGGTCCATTCCTGATGTCTTACGGGTGGACCTGAATATCGGCGGCCTTGTTGCAGCTGGTACTCCACAACTGCTCTCTTCTCACAAATCCTTTGCAACATGTGGAGGGTAGAGTTCCAATGTGTGGGGACATCACACACCAGTCGGTGTGCCGGAAGCAGCAAATGCTGCTGCAACACAGCAAGGGCGGCGGAAGCTGTAGCCGACTTCCCAAAATGAACTGAAAGGCGGCGTACTTTGACGAGCAGATCTGGCAACTCGGGGTACGATTTAAGAAACCGCTGAACCACGAGGTTAAGCACATGAGCCAGGCATGGTACGTGTGTGATCTCGCCTCGCCTCAGAGCCGCCACCAGGTAACGGCCATTGTCGCACACGACCATGCCTGGATGTAGGTTCAGCGGTCTCAGCCACAGATATGCCTGCTCTTTCACAGCTCTCCACAACTCACAAGCAGTGTGAGGTTTATCACCTAAGCTTATGAGTTTCAGCACAGCCTGATGCCGCTAGGGTACTGCAGTGCTTCCAGATTGTAACTGAGGCAGTACTGCAGTGCTTCCAGATTGTAACTGATGTGGTGATATCTGAGATGGAGGCTGAACATGATGAGGAGGATGATGCGCAGGAGCTGTACACTGTGGAGGCAACTCTGACTGACATAGGGCCCGCATTCTTCGGTGTGGGGAGGATGTGTTCTGGGTCCTGGCTTCCACTATGTTTACCCAGTGTGCCGTCAGCGAGATGTACCGTCCCTGGCCACAAGCACTTGTCCACGTGTTCGTTGTCAGGTGGACTCTCCCAGTAACTGCGTTGTTGAGGGCACGGCAGATGTTTTGGGACACGTGCTTGTGTAGTGCTGGGATGGCACACCTGGCAAAACATTGTCGGCTGGGGACCGAGTACCGAGGGACGGCCACCGCCATAAGGTTGCGGAAGGATTCAGTCTCCACCAGCCTAAAAGGCAGCATTTCCAACACAAGCAGTCGTGAAATGTGCGAATTTAGGATCGTGGCCTGTGGGGCGTTGGCTGCGAATTTGCGCTTTCGTTCAAAGGTCTGGGATATGGACAATTGAACGCTGCGGTGGGACGTTGACGTGGACGTTGATGCTGTTTCTTGAGAAACTCCCATAACAAGTGAAGACTGAGAGGAGGGGGCATCTTTGCATGCAGTATGGACAGGGGATTGCCTTGCATGCACAACAGGGGGTTCTCTTACACGCACAACAGCGGAAAAAGAAGTGGTGACACCCTCTGACACTGGTCGTGGTGCTTTGCGGACATGTGCCTGATCATGCTGGTGGTGGTCAGGCTGGTAGTTTTGTCACCCCTGCTGATGCTGGCCTGGCAGGTAGTACAAATGGCCTTTTTGGGGTTATCAGCAGAGTTTTTAAAAAACTTCCAGACTCTTGAAGACCTACCGATTAGGGGGGAGGGACGACAACGTCGCCTAAATAATGATAGTAGAGTCCATAACGTGCAAAAATATTCTTTATTATTAAAAATTACAAACAGGTTAATGTGGGATAAAAACATCAACAGCAGTTGCCATATGGAAAAAGAGAGCACACTGGTAGACTACGTGGACATGCATATGGAAACCATAGTCATGTCTAAGAGTGACAATATCAATTTACTAATGTGTATGCATTAATACCGGTACTAGGGATGACCATATAAATTTACTAACGCATATGCATAAATACAGTCACTAAAAATGCTACAACAGGTAAAAAATGTACTAGTGTACACCTACATAATTATATAATGCCCCACCTGGTGAATTTAAAGTGTTGGGCAGTTACCTGTATAGCAGTGTATCAGAAGTCCCACCTGTCAGCTCAACCCCGACGGGCGTTTCGGCGTGGGCCTCTGTCAAGGGGCCCTTTTTCTTCAACACATGGCAATAGACTAGGGTGACGTGGGCAAAGATCTAAGCTCAAAAAGTAATAACTGGTGATCACAATAATATAGCAAAGCTCAGATTCTCATTAAGACCAGCCGGATGGACGGTGTTCAGAGTCCATATCCACCTGGACTCAAGCTGGGCAAGGCGTTGAGATATCTGTCCGCCACGAATGCCCACCTCGATCAGATCAATTCCTCTCACCCTTAATAGATTAGCATTACACTGATGGTATAATTTAAAATGTCTTGGGATCGTTTTTAGGGTGGGTGCGTCCGTGTGTTCTGCTGCCTCGGTTATGCCCAAAATGTGTTCCCTGACACGTATTTTGAGGTGGCGTGTCGTAAGTCCAACATGGATCAACCGACAAGGGCATGTGGCATAATAAATTACATTTCTTGATAGACTTGTAATTTGTTTCTTTATCTTGTAATTAGTAGATCCACTAGAGTCGGAAAAATCAGTACAGCGCTCCACTTTAGGACACGCCACACAGCGTCCACACGGAATGCATCCATATTTTCTGGTGATACCGTCCAAAAAGGTCATTACGGGTTCACCCACAAAATGGCTTCTCACTAGACTGTCACGGAGGTTCCTAGATCGTCTAAACGCAATGGCAGGTGTCTCAGGTATAAATTTTGAATCTATTGGATCCGCCTTCAAAATTGGCCATGCTTTACATAGCGCTTCCCTCATTGCAGGGGCTTGTGAATGGAATTTGGTGATGAAACTCACCAAGTCACCATCACTGGTGTTACGGGAACCATATAGGAGATTGTGGTGAGACGTATACTTAGCCCTATGGTATGCTCTTTTTTTTATCATCCTGTGACTACCCTCTATCATAGAACCTGTTTTTTAGGTCCCGGGCCTGATTTTCAAAGTCTTGATCGGTTGAGCAGATCCTGCGGAGACGCAGGGACTGCCCCACGGGAACAGATTGGACCATATGTTTTGGGTGTGAAGATGATGCATGTAAGAGCAAATTGGTGGACGTGGGCTTCCTATATATATTGGTCTGTATTGCATTCCCGTTATCCCTCCTAAGCTTGACATCTAGAAAGACCACCTTGTTTGGATCATATTCGTATGTGATATGGACATTTAGATCATTAACATTTAGACCGGACATGAAAGTTTCTAATTGTTGGGCCGGGCCCTGCCAGATCACTAATATGTCGTCGATGTACCGCGTCCAAGAAAGGACGCGGTCCATCGACGAATGCCGATCTGACAAGAGGAGGTCCCTCTCCCACATCCCCAGGAACAGGTTGGCATATGAGGGAGCGAATGCTGCCCCCATAGCTGTTCCCTTGAGCTGCAGGAAGAAAGACCCCTTGAAGACAAAAAAATTGTGTGTCAATGTGAATTCTAATAGCTCAATTGCCAATAGGCGGATGGTGACTGGTAAATTAGAACTATCAAGGAAAAATTTGATTGCCCTTAGGCCATCATTGTGTCTTATATTAGTATACAGAGATTCTATATCTGCTGTTACCATCAATGCATCAGGTTCTAGATACAACCCATCAACCCTCCTTAATAGATCCCCTGTATCCTTCAGGAATGAAGGAAGACCTTCGACTAGGGGCTGTAATTTAGAATCAATCCACTTGTTCACGTGCTCCAAATAGTTGCCCCTTCCAGATATTATGGGACGCCCCGGAGGTGTCTCCGAATTTTTGTGGAGTTTTGGGAGCAAATAGAACGTCGGTATTGTGGGCTCAGTAACCGACAGTGCTAAAGCTAACTCCCGGGTGACAACCCCACTGTTGACTGCATTATCCAAAATGGTTTGCAGCTGCTGTCTGAAAGCAGACAGGGAGTTGTACGTAAGCCTCTTATAACAAATTTTGTTGTTAAGTTGGCGATATGTCTCTTTTTCGTACATTTGTGTCGGCCAGATGACAATATTACCCCCCTTGTCTGCTGGTTTCAATACATCTGTCAAACCACTCAATAGCTTGAGCCTGTTGCGTTCCTCACAGTGAGATTGTCTCCCTTGATATATCGTGGAATCTTTTGGAATTCGTTGGTGACGATCTGTACAAATAGCTCTACTTTTGTGCATGCCGAGATGGGGGGGGATTTTTTTGAGCGTTGTCGAACAGATGACGGTATCTTACCATTTTCAGTTGTGTTATGTTCAACCGATAGCTCTTCCAATGTCCTTAGGGCCAATTGTTCCTCCTCTCTAGGGAACAATTTATGAAGATCATCACTATAGAAATGGCGCTTGAAAATCAATGACCGTGTAAGGATGTGTAGGTCTTTTATAGCGGTAAAACTATCAAACCCAGAGGATGGAGAAAACGACAGACCCTTACTAAGTAGAGAGAGATCAACAGCAGAGAGGCTATGCTTACTTAGATTAATTACCTTATTGTCCCTCTTTTTCTTATCTGCTGCCCTTAAATCATGTCGTTTGTAGGGATGATAGTTACAGTGGCATGTAAAAGTTTGGGCACCCCTGGTCAAAATCATTGTTATTGTGAACAGTTAAGCAAGTTGAAGATGAAAAGATCTCTAAAAGGCATATTGTTAAAGATGGCATATTTCAGTTGTATTTTAGGCAAATAAGTATATAGATGGTCTTTTTTTTTTTTTCATTTTAAAAAATTGCAATAAGGGAAATGGGCCTATGCAAAAGTTTGGGCACCCTTGGAGATTTGTGTGCTTTGATAATTTTGACCAAGGTTTCTGACCTTAATTAGCCTGTTAGGGTTATGGCTTGTTCATTACCATCGTTCGGAAATGCCAGTTGATGAAAATTTCCCAGCTTTATAAAAACCAAACCTCCTCTAACTTTATGCCAAAAAAACTGCAGCCATGGGTTCTTCTAAGCAGCTGCCTAGCACTATGAAAATGAAAATGGTGGAGGCCCATAAAACAGGAGAAGGCTATAAGAAGATAGCAAAGTGTTTTCAAGTTGCCCTTTCCTCAGTTTGAAATGTAATTAAGAAATGGCAGTTAACAGGAACAGTGAAGGTCAAGATAAGGTCTGGAAGACCAAGCAAAATTTCCGTGAGAGCTGTTCTTACGATTGCTAGAGAGGCAAATCAGAACCCCCGCTTGACCTCAAAAGACCTACAGAAAGATTTAACAGACTCTAGCTTTGTGGTTCATTGTTCTACTGTTCAGAGACACCTGCACAAATATGACCATCATGGAAGAGTCATCAGAAGAAACCCTCTCCTGCAGCCTCACCATAAAATTCAGCATCAGAAGTATGCAAAAGAACATCTAAACAAGCCTGATACATTTTGGAAACAAGTTCTGTCGACCGAAAAGGTTAAAATAGAAGTCTTTGGCCACAATGATCAAAGGTATGTGTGGAGAAAAAAGGCCACCAAATTTCAGGAAAATAACATCTCGCCAACTATTCTGTGGATCAGTCATGCTTTGGGGTTGTGTTGCAGCCAATGGTACAGGGGACATTTCACGGGTAGAGGGAACAATGGATTCAATGAAATTTCAACAAATTCTTGATGCAAACATAACACCATCTGTAAAAGAGCTGAAGTTGAAAAGAGGATGGCTTCTACAAATGGTTAATGATCCTAAACAAACATCAAAATACACAATAGGCTACCTCAAAAGGTGCAAGCTGAAGGTTTTACAATGGCCCTCACAGTCCCCTCTTCTGAACATCAGTGAAAATCTGTGGCTAGACCTCAAAATAGCAGTGCATGCAAGATGACCAAGGAATCTCACAGAACTGGAAGGATTTTTCAAGGAAGAATGGATGAAAATCCCTCAAACAAGAATTGAAAGACTCTTGTCTTGCTACAAAAAGCTTTTACAAGCTGTGATACTTTCAAAAGGGGGTGCTACTAGGTACTAACCATGCAGGATGCCCAAACTTTTGCATTGGTCCGTTTTCCTTTTTCATCATTTTTAAAATGTAAAAGATTAAAAAATATATATTTTTTGCCTAAAATACAAAGGAAATCTGTTATCTTTAACTTCAGGCCTTTTAGAGATCATTTCATCTTCAACTTGCTTAACTGTTCACAATAACACTAACTTTGACCAGGGGTGCCCAAACTTTTACATGCCACTGTATATTCACGTTGTTTCAAGGAGTTACCAGACCGCGTGACCATAAACTTAGTTGATGCATCTGATATATCACTCAGAGATGACATAGAGGTAATAGATGGAGTATGGGAGGATGGTGTACGGGACGAAGGTGCTTGCCTCCAACAGTATACCGTCTTAGATTGATAGTCCCTTCTATCACGATTAAGTTTCGTTGATTGAGTCTCATGGATTTTTTTCACCGTAATGTCCATAGTATTGTCTATCTGGGTATCAAAAGCCTGTATTTTTTCAGATGGGCAGTTAGATCTGAGACCGATCTGTGCCGCATCAATCAGTTTATCCAAATTTGTAATGGCAGTAGTATTAGATTCCACTAACAGTTGCATGAAAATATTAGAGCAACTGTTGCATGCTTCCTCCCATTTCTCGATGAATATATCGTCATCTACAAAGAAAGTGGGTGTGACGCGTACCCGGAGGCCTCTAGGAATTAGTTTGCATTTTATATATTTTTCTAAAAATGCTCGGTTCCACCAGAGCTTAGTCGTTTTAATTAATAAGGATTGAATTGTAGCGAATTGATCCTCCCATTTGTGATCACCAGCTATTTGAGCGCCACCATTATCACCACCAAAATCCTAATCAACCTGAGAGAGCCAAGCTTTCTCCTTGGCCTTGTAGTCCATTTCTGAAGTAGAACTGTGCAAAACACAGCAAATACCAGATAAGGGTAGCTAACAGAAATCAGCCAAATATCTAGCCCTCCGTCACATACAATATCGGTTCTAACGAGTTCGCATACAATGTGACTGTCAGGCGCAGGCTAGAAAAATACCTATAATATCTAATGTTTGCAATTTCAGTGCTCTAAAAGTGATCAGTGACCTTCATAGGGATGTAATAAAAGAGACTACACATAATCAGGTGCAAAAAAAAACCCCATTTACTTAACATAAAACTAATAACTCTGAAATACAAACATTTCAAAACTTCCGCCAAATAAAAGAGATGTGCCTGTCAGGCCTATTGTATGTGACGGAGGGTTTTAAATAAACACTAAACATGTTCATGTATGTGATAATACTAATGGCTGTCAGATTTAGGACCATCTAAAAGACAAATCATTATATATGACATAGGGGGGAGAGACGACAACGTCGCCTAAATAATGATAGTAGAGTCCATAACGTGCAAAAATATTCTTTATTATTAAAAATTACAAACAGGTTAATGTGGGATAAAAACATCAACAGCAGTTGCCATATGAAAAAAGAGAGCACACAGGTAGACTACATGGACATGCATATGGAAACCATAGTCGTGTCTAAGAGTGACTATCAATTTACTAATGTGTATGCATAAATACAGTCACTAAAAATGCTACAACAGGTAAAAAATGTACTAGTGTACACCTACATAATTATATAATGCCCCACCTGGTGAATGTAAAGTGTTGGCCAGTTACCTGTATAGCGGTGTATCAGAAGTCCCACCTGTCAGCTAAACCCCGACGCGCGTTTCGGCGTGGGCCTTTGTCAGCGGGTGTCTCCAGCAGTGGTGACACCCGCTGACACTGGTCGTGGACCCTGAGTTCATCCCACAAAGTCTGGTGCGTCCCACAAAGTCGGGTGCGTCCCACAAAGTCGGGTGCGTCCCACAAAGTCGGGTGCTTTGCTGACATGTGCCTGATCATGCTGGTGGTGGTGAGGCTGGTAGTTTTGTCACCCCTGCTGATGCTGGCATGGCAGGTGGTACAAATGGCCTTTTTGGGGTTATCAGCAGAGTCTTTAAAATACTTCCAGACTCTGGAAGACCTACCGGTTGTACTGGCAACGTCCCTCGTGTTGGTGTTACG
Source organism: Phyllobates terribilis (assembly GCF_046119375.1). Lineage (NCBI taxonomy): Eukaryota > Metazoa > Chordata > Amphibia > Anura > Dendrobatidae > Phyllobates > Phyllobates terribilis. The sequence continues at coordinate 1,902,349 of NW_027363111.1, forward strand.
GGGAACGGTTGCCCCCTTCTGTGTGCGGCCACCACACTGCTTCTTCCTGCCTGTTGGGGTACTCTGCCTCCCTCCCCATGTGTGCTGCTGGCCTCGCTCTGCGTGTCCTCCTGCCACGTTGGGTCAGTTACTAGATCATCCACCACCTCCTCCTCTTCCACTTGCGCACCACGATCCTCCTCCTCACTTCGTGGCAATTGTCTCGTCATCATCCACCTCTTGTGACAAATTGCCAGTGTCGCCTTCCTGTGGCCGTGGCTGTTCAAATATTTGGGCATCGCTACATGGGATCTCCTCTTCCACCACTACAAGCGGAGGGGAGAATAAATTCATATTCTGTTTTATTTATTACACCCATCGCCAGTCCCTCCAATAAAATGTCCTTCAACTCTTTAACATACATTGTTGTGGGGTTAGCTGGTAAGATTTTATAACTATTTTGGTCAGATAGAATATTTTCACATAGTTGCTGATAATCAGCAATATTCAAAATAACTGTTCCCCCCTTTGTCGAAGGGTTTCATTATTATTTCAGGATCTTTTTCAAGCTGATTAATTGGCTGTATTTCTTCTTTACTACAGTTATATTCACATTCTTTCATACTGATAGGTATATATATAGACCCTGCTTCACATCCCACTCTCTGCAGGTTAGGACAGAGGGTGGAGGGACCCATGTTTGATTATATGCACCTAGCACTTTAGTTCCCTGGATACAAGTTAGTCCCCTGAGGATTTTACTTGGATGAAACGCGTTGAGACATGAAAAAGGGAAAGTGCAGGGTCTACATATAGGGCTAGCTGTGGACTGCCCTTGTAAGGGCAGGAGTTTTGTGGGGTCAGTAATATTGTGAGCTGACAGGGACTAAACAGGGTCAGCTAATGTCCCCACATTGTATCCAGAAGGTACCTCTGGATAACAGTCTCCTCCCTTGACAACAAAGACAAATGGGTGAGAAAATTCCATTTTCTTCTTTTATATAAATGAATTGTCATTTTTGTTTTTTTCTGCACTCAGACTACATAATATATAATCCAATTCATATGTCAACTTCATGTACTCTTGGACACTGGGTAAACATGTGGTCCATGAGTCCATGTTGAATGATTATCTTGATTATTATGTCTACAAAAAATCTATTTGTTAGAAGGTATTTGGTTGATTCAGGGCTGTTGTGCTGAGCCCTGTTGTTCTACTGTCCCACTGCTATAGAAATCTATCCAAATAAGTTGTTTTGGTTGATCAGAAAACTATCTTTTTATACATTGGGGTGGTCTCTGTGCCATAATTCTGGAAATTATCAGGTTGGCTGGGCGACTTTCTCCATATTTGTTGTAAGTGGTATTTTATATATCTTTTCGTAATAAAAGTTACATTTTAGAATTCACAATTTTGCTGTCAAATCTTCTACATAGTGAATAAATTGGTTTGAGTGGCAGCTGTACACTCCCATGTAATTGCTTATTAATTAATCACTCTTCCAAGGGGCATTAAAACCATCTTGTTAAACCACTCTGAACTCCACAGCTCTTCCAAGGGGCATCGATATTGTCTTTTTATTCCACTGCGACCTCTACCACCCTTCCAAGGGGCATTAAAACCGTTTAGTTAAACCACTCTGAACTCCACAGCTCTTCCAAGGGGCATTAAAACCGTCTTGTTAAACCACTCTGAACTCCACAGCTCTTCCAAGGGGCATTGATATTGTCTTTTTATTCCACTGCGACCTCCACCACTCTTCCAAGGGGCATTAAAACCGTTTTGTTAAGCTACTGTGAACTCCACTTCTCTTCCAAGGGGCATTGATATTGTCTTTTTATTCCACTGCGACCTCCACCACTCTTCCAAGGGGCATTAAAACCGTCTTGTTAAGCTACTTTGATCTCCACGTCTCTTCCAAGGGGCATTGATATTGTCTTTTTATTCCACTGCGACCTCCACCAGTCTTCCAAGGGGCATTAAAACCGTCTTGTTAAGCTGCTGTGAACTCCACGTCTCTTCCAAGAGGCATTGATATTGTCTTTTTATTCCACTGCGACCTCCACCACTCTTCCAAGGGGCATTAAAACCGTCTTCTTAAACGACTCTGAACTCCACAGCTCTTCCAAGGGGCATTGAAATGTTATTTCTAATTAACTCTAACCTCCACGACTCTTCAAACGGGAATTGCATTTCCTCCTAATTTTAGTCAGCTTTTGCTTTTCAATGCATAGGCGAAAACTAAGGGAGACCCACTCCCCAATAATGGGTAGAAGGTTTTTAGTATGCTGTAATCCACGTCTGTTTCAAGGGGCATTGCAGTTCCTCATAATTTTTGGAAAGCCTTCCGTTCACTGCTTAGGCCAACAGTGCACAGGAGACCCAGTTGCTATAAATGGAAAAAATCATTTAGTTAAGGTCCTCTGACCTCCATGTCACTTCCAACGGGCATTGGAGTGCCTCTAAATTTTTGGTAGGCATTGCACTCACTGTATGCCCTATAACTGTGTAGCCGAACCGCTTCTTTTGGTACAGAAACATATCCTACAAGACATGTGTGGTTGACTGGCCTGATATTGATGTGAATGGTCCCTGTTCCTCCTGCTCTTTCTCCTTTGCCACTACCTCATCCATCATTCATCACCTAAAACTTTGTTTTAACGGGAGTCATAGAACTGGGATAGTAGCAGGAAAACATCCAGCAATCCTCGGAGTAGGTAGGATATGCGCCAAAACGTTGACCACCTCAGACCTAGCCGCTATTACATACATGCGTTTGCATTCGAAGAAAACAAAGCAGATGCTAACTTCTATCATCATCATCACCATTCTCCTCACCTTGGCACTCTCAACTCCCCTGATGGAGAAGCCAGGGCCCACTGGAGGAGTCTGGTTCTCTGGTGGGCTCGTTTAATGCTACCCTAAAGCAGGCCAGGCTAAGAAAAGTGTGGGCGAAGGTGACAGGAGAAATAGGGGCGGCTGGGGACCGTGTGTGGACATCCGGCCGCCCCCAGGCGGCTGGGGACCGTGTGTGGACATCCGTCCGCCCCCAGGCGGCTGGGGACCGTGTGTGGACATCCGGCCGCCCCCAGGCGGCTGGGGACCGTGTGTGGACATCCGGCCGCCCCCAGGCGGCTGGGGACCGTGTGTGGACATCCGGCCGCCCCCAGGCGGCTGGGGACCGTGTGTGGACATCCGGCCGCCCCCAGGCGGCTGGGGACCGTGTGTGGACATCCGGCCGCCCCCAGGCGGCTGGGGACCGTGTGTGGACATCCGGCCGCCCCCAGGCGGCTGGGGACCGTGTGTGGACATCCGGCCGCCCCCAGGCGGCTGGGGACCGTGTGTGGACATCCGGCCGCCCCCAGGCGGCTGGGGACCGTGTGTGGACATCCGGCCGCCCCCAGGCGGCTGGGGACCGTGTGTGGACATCCGGCCGCCCCCAGGCGGCTGGGGACCGTGTGTGGACATCCGGCCGCCCCCAGGCGGCTGGGGACCGTGTGTGGACATCCGGCCGCCCCCAGGCGGCTGGGGACCGTGTGTGGACATCCGGCCGCCCCCAGGCGGCTGGGGACCGTGTGTGGACATCCGGCCGCCCCCAGGCGGCTGGGGACCGTGTGTGGACATCCGGCCGCCCCCAGGCGGCTGGGGACCGTGTGTGGACATCCGGCCGCCCCCAGGCGGCTGGGGACCGTGTGTGGACATCCGGCCGCCCCCAGGCGGCTGGGGACCGTGTGTGGACATCCGGCCGCCCCCAGGCGGCTGGGGACCGTGTGTGGACATCCGGCCGCCCCCAGGCGGCTGGGGACCGTGTGTGGACACCCGGCCGCCCCCAGGCGGCGGGGGACCGTGTGTGGACACCCGGCCGCCACCAGGCGGCGGGGGACCGTGTGTGGACACACGGCCGCCACCAGGCGGCGGGGGACCGTGTGTGGACACACGGCCGCCCCCAGGCGGCTGGGGACCATGTGTGGACACCCGGCCGCCGTGAGGCTGGGGACCGAGTTTGGACACCCGGCCGCCGTGAGGCTGTGGACCGAGTTTGGACACCCGGCCGCCGTGAGGCTGGGGACCGAGTTTGGACACCCGGCCGCCGTGAGGCTGGGGACCGAGTTTGGACACCCGGCTGCCGTGAGGCTGGGGACCGAGTTTGGACACCCGGCCGCCGTGAGGCTGGGGACCGAGTTTGGACACCCGGCCGCCGTGAGGCTGGGGACCGAGTTTGGACACCCGGCCTCCGGCCGTCCCCTAGCGGCTGGGGACCGAGCGTTAACACCCGGCCGCCGGGCGGCTGGAGACTGAGTATGGATACCTCGCTGCCGAAGCTGCCATGACGTAGTGGCCAGCTTCGCCCTACTCCAAACTAAAAGGCCCCATTTCAAGTGAAAGCTAGCAGTATGGTATTGCAGCCTGCAGGTGGGTGGGTGGTTGGCTGCGTATTTGCGCTTGCATTGCAAGGAATGGGGGAGGTACAATTGAACACTGCCCTGGGACAAGGACTTGCACGGGGATAGTTGCAAGTCTGCATCTTCTGATGCGGCAAGGATCACTTCTGATGGGCACACTTTTAGGCAGTGACCTGGGTGTCAGAGATTCTTCCAGGGGTCTTCCCCATGCTGTTCCCATGTCTTTTCAGCACTATATGCATGTGTCACACAGCACATGGCCAGATAAGGTTGTAAAATGTTAAAATGACATCTTCCGGTGAATGCATTTGTCACTGTTGAAGGCAATACAAAAGTGCAAAAACGCATGAAAAATCCTACTTGTGAACATAGCCCAAGGTGTGGAGGAGTATTTTTGTTTTTGGTTATTAATTTTATCTTATACACAAGTCTTTACCCTGGAAAGGAAATTCCTTAACATATTTCACAGGAAAACCATGTTTCGTTTTTGAACGTTTTATTGTGAACCCGTAAAAGTGGCTTAATACCTCTGACCACGTTGTTGACAGCAGTGACCTGGGGGTCAGAAATGCTTCCTCGGGCGATCCCCATGCTGCCCCCATGTCTTTTGAGCACTGTCAATATCGTTTTGGGCACTTTTTAGGCTTTCTACAGACAGCCGGGGGTGCTGCTGCAAAAATTCTCGGGTCTCCCATATACTAACATTGGGCTCCTTGCTCGGCTCGAGCACCCGAGTATCACGGTGAGCTCGGCCCGAGCACCCGAGTATCACGGTGAGCTCGGCCCGAGCACCCGAGTATCACGGTGAGCTCGGCCCGAGCACCCGAGTTTCACGGTGAGCTCGGCCCGAGCACCCGAGTATCACGGTGAGCTCGGCCCGAGCACCCGAGTATCACGGTGAGCTCGGCCCGAGCACCCGTGTATGACGGTGAGCTCGGCCCGAGCACCCGAGTATCACGGTGAGCTCGGCCCGTGCACCCGAGTATCACGGTGAGCTCGGCCCGTGCACCCGAGTATCACGGTGAGCTCGGCCCGTGCACCCGAGTATCACGGTGAGCTCGGCCCGGGCACCCGAGTATCACGGTGAGCTCGGCCCGGGCATCCGAGTATCACGGTGAGCTCTGTCTGAGCAACCGTGATGCACCCGAGTATCACGGTGAGCTCGGCCCGAGCACCAGAGTATCACGGTGAGCTCGGCCCGAGCACACGAGGATCACAGTGAGCTCGGCCCGAGCACACGAGGATCACGGTGAGCTCGGCCCGAGCACACGAGGATCACGGTGAGCTCGGCCCGAGCACCCGAGTATCACGGTGAGCTCGGCCCGAGCACCCGAGTATCACGGTGAGCTCGGCCCGAGCACCCGAGTATCACGGTGAGCTCGGCCCGAGCACCCGAGTATCACGGTGAGCTCGGCCCGTGCACCCGAGTATCACGGTGAGCTCGGCCCGAGCACCCGAGTATCACGGTGAGCTCGGCCCGAGCACCCGAGTATCACGGTGAGCTCGGCCCGAGCACCCGAGTTTCACGGTGAGCTCGGCCCGAGCACCCGAGTATCACGGTGAGCTCGGCCCGAGCACCCGAGTATCACGGTGAGCTCGGCCCGAGCACCCGTGTATGACGGTGAGCTCGGCCCGAGCACCCGAGTATCACGGTGAGCTCGGCCCGTGCACCCGAGTATCACGGTGAGCTCGGCCCGTGCACCCGAGTATCACGGTGAGCTCGGCCCGTGCACCCGAGTATCACGGTGAGCTCGGCCCGGGCACCCGAGTATCACGGTGAGCTCGGCCCGGGCATCCGAGTATCACGGTGAGCTCTGTCTGAGCAACCGTGATGCACCCGAGTATCACGGTGAGCTCGGCCCGAGCACCAGAGTATCACGGTGAGCTCGGCCCGAGCACACGAGGATCACAGTGAGCTCGGCCCGAGCACACGAGGATCACGGTGAGCTCGGCCCGAGCACACGAGGATCACGGTGAGCTCGGCCCGAGCACCCGAGTATCACGGTGAGCTCGGCCCGAGCACCCGAGTATCACGGTGAGCTCGGCCCGAGCACCCGAGTATCACGGTGAGCTCGGCCCGAGCACCCGAGTATCACGGTGAGCTCGGCCCGTGCACCCGAGTATCACGGTGAGCTCGGCCCGAGCACCCGAGTATCACGGTGAGCTCGGCCCGTGCACCCGAGTATCACGGTGAGCTCGGCCCGTGCACCCGAGTATCACGGTGAGCTCGGCCCGGGCACCCGAGTATCACGGTGAGCTCGGCCCGGGCATCCGAGTATCACGGTGAGCTCCGTCTGAGCAACCGTGATGCACCCGAGTATCACGGTGAGCTCGGCCCGAGCACCCGAGTATCACGGTGAGCTCGGCCCGAGCACACGAGGATCACAGTGAGCTCGGCCCGAGCACACGAGGATCACAGTGAGCTCGGCCCGAGCACACGAGGATCACAGTGAGCTCGGCCCGAGCACACGAGGATCACGGTGAGCTCGGCCCGAGCACACGAGGATCACGGTGAGCTCGGCCCGAGCACACGAGGATCACGGTGAGCTCGGCCCGAGCACACGAGGATCACGGTGAGCTCGGCCCGAGCACACGAGGATCACGGTGAGCTCGGCCCGAGCACACGAGGATCACGGTGAGCTCGGCCCGAGCACACGAGGATCACGGTGAGCTCGGCCCGAGCATCGCGGTGAGCTCGGCCCGAGCATCGCGGTGAGCTCGGCCCGAGCATCGCGGTGAGCTCGGCCCGAGCATCGCGGTGAGCTCGGCCCGAGCATCGCGGTGAGCTCGGCCCGAGCATCGCGGTGAGCTCGGCCCGAGCACCCGAGGATCACGGTGAGCTCGTCCCGAGCATCACGGTGAGCTCGTCCCGAGCATCACGGTGAGCTCGGCCCGAGCACCACGGTGAGCTCGGCCCGAGCACCACGGTGAGCTCGGCCCAAGCTTCCAGCACCCGAGCATTTTAGTGCTCGCTCAACACTAATCCTAACACTATCCATACACAGGGACATCCCTGCCGCATGACCAGTGATAAAGTGAGGACTTCCCACTCACCAAAAGCACCCCACCTTGTTTGGCCAGAGAACCCCCCCAGCACCCAGCACTACACATAAAAGCGCTTGTCAGGTTTCTGAGGCTCCATGGAGCCGGCTGCATGACCCCCCCCATCCCGCTCCTTGTTGAGTCACAGCATATGCACACAGTGTGGAGACCCAGAAGAGATTCACTGGCCTGATGTATAGCACACATTGTGTGTATATGTAACACTACTCAACCAGGAAGAGAAGAGGACATAAGGCCGGCCCCCAGGACCACCCTGCATACCTGCTCAGTGACTAGTGGGTAGTAATCGTCTAATAATGCATGCTACATACATTGAGTAGGCATGTGTATATCCACCGGACACATGATCCAAACAGCCTCTGTGCACCCTGTTATCCCATTAAATAACTGATATACACAGATATATCTGCACATGCTTACTTATATTTCATCTGTTACTAATACAGTACTTGGACCTGATGGTAAATAGAACTTACGTAGATGGTTCACCGCTGCTGCTGCCGGCAGCTTCACAATCTGGTAGCCTAAGGAGATGAATTTATGCATTATGCATTGATACTTTCTACAGACCTTCATATCGGCCACTTCGCTTTCCACCCCCAGCCCCTCACATCTACTTTCCAGCATCTCATCATTACAGTAACTTGCTGCGTACAGGTCACCTGTCATGGAGCAGTGGTTAAGATTTTTTTTTTTCTTCATTGCACAAATCTGCCTTTATTCAAATGTGACGCAGCTTTTGCATGTTTCCTGGCACAGATTCTGGTACAGAAAAAGCAATGTGAACATACTCTAACACATGTAATACAGTAAACACTTTTAACTCAGTTTAAAAAATAAAAAAAGGTCTGTTCACACTGCTTTTTAGTGCGGTAGAATTTGTGCTGGAGAACGCTTTTTTTTAAGAACACGGTTTTTTATGTACAACGATGGGGGACATATATATCCCCCCAACCTGGTTAATATGTCCCCCATCCTAGTGTATATATATCCTTCCTAGTATATATAACCCCCAACCTGGTATATACTAGGATGGGGGACATATGGTGTATACATTCCCCAACCCAGTATATATAACCCCCAACCTGTATATACCCTATGTCCCCCATCCTAGTATATATATCCCCAACTATTATAAGACAGACACTGGTATTATAAGACGGACCCCATTTAATAATAAAAAAATTTTTTTTTCTCTTTTCCATCAACAAATTTGGGGTGCGTCTTATAAAGCTAAAAATACGGCACTAAAAAGACCTAAGTCACCCGGGGTAAAGATGCCTCCAACACTGCCACTCCATGTATCGTGGATCTATATTTGCTACCCCCATAACCACCCAGATTCACATAAAGATAGAAGGAACAATATAATTACCTTGTAGATGTTTTATTGTAGACTGTGCACCCACGTTTCTCCAAGAAATCAGCAAAAAAGTCACTGGCACTTTCACATTTGCTTTTCTTATAGTCCAGTGAGTCGTATGGAACCGCAGTCAGGAAGATGGTCACCTTTCTTTGCTTCCTTTAAAACTTCAAGCTGCTCATTGGGAGAAGTTGTAGCCATACAAGATTTCTTCAGATGTGAATGTAGGTTGAGCTGAAAAGTTTTACATAGCTTGCAAAAACTTTTAACACGTTTTTTTTGTGAAGACATACTAGCTAGAATCAGTAGGTACTGTTGCTCAGGTCCACTAGCTAAATGAGGAGCTTGCACACCAGCTGCCTTCTTATTTTGTTTCTTATCTGTAGTCTAGCTAATTGATGAGGAGCCCACTTGGTAGATGTAAATTTTTTTACATGTCAGCCAGTGGGGGCTCTGATAAGGAGGGAGTCATCTACACCTACCTGAATTGATTTCCAAACAAAGGGAGTTTAAAGCAAATTATACTGATTTCTACACTTAAGCTCCCGTCTCACATAGCGAGATCGCTAGCGAGATTGCTGCTGAGGCACGGTTTTGGTGACGCAACAGCGACCTCACCAGCGATGTCGCTGTGTGTGACACTTTGCAGCGATCAGGCCCCTGCTGTGAGGTCGCTGATCGCTGCAAAGTGTCTTGGACCATTTTTTGGTCCTTGCCCTCCCGCTGGTCAGCACACATCGCTGTGTGTGACCAGCGGGACGAGCGATCAGGCTGGTAACCATGATAAACAGCGGGTTACTAGGGGCACACGCGCATTTAGTAACCCGCTGTTTATCAAGGTTACCACTCTGCTACGGTTAGCTGTAACCTCCCGCTCACCGTAGCAGAGTGGTAACCATGATAAACAGCGGGTTACTAAGTGCGCGTGTTCCCCTAGTAACCCGCTGTTTATCATGGCTACCAGCCTGCTCCTGCTTCAGCAGCAGGCTGGTAACCAGGAGCAGGACATCGTGGAAAGATTATTTCCACGATGTCGCTGCTCCCCTGATCGCTGGTGATCCTGCCTGTTAGAAAGCTCACCAGCGATCACTTAGCGATGCACCAGCGATACCGGACAGGTCACATCGTTGTCGGTATCGCTGGTGCGTCGTTATGTGAGACGGTACCCTAAGTAATGCACATTTTAGAAATGGACATTGTCTAATTATATGAATGATACAAAAAAAAATCGATAGATATAATTTTAGTATTTACAAGTAAATACCTTGATGTGCTGGCTTGTGCTTCCTGCATTTCTTCCCATAATCGTAGGACCAGAGTGATGGCAAATGTTTTGTTTATTTTTTCGGGCATCAGACACCTGAATGCCCGCACCTCTGACCGTAAAAGTGACCCAGGGTCTAAAAAACGACAAAGTCCCTTCATTTTGAGTAATTCCAGTTAATTAGTAGCATATGGTGCAGTCGTTAACCGGATTTACCCAAAGTTTATTGACCCGATTCCGGACACCTGGATGCCCGCACCCCCTATTCCGGACACCTGGATGCCCGCACCTCTGGCAGTGGGAGTGACCCAGGGTCTAAAAAATGACAAAGTCCCTTAATTTTGCGTAATTCCGGTTAAGTAGTAGCATATAGTGCAGTCGTTCACCGGAATAGGGTAAATAAAATGTGGGTAAATCCGGTTAAGTAGTATCATATAGTGCAGTTATTCACCGGATTAGGGAAAAATGGACTTCGGGTACCGACTGCGCTATATGCTACAAATTAACTGGATTTACCCAGTTTAGGGAAAATGGACTTTGGGTAAATCCGGTTAACTATGGCCTGTGATTGGCTGAGGCAGTTACATTTTCTGGTCAGAAGCCACCAGGATGGACAGAGTAGTTGAGAAGCAATTATAAGTGATAGTACAAACACTTCAACAGTAAAATAACTTTATTATAGAATAAAATAACAATATAACTCACAAACTTTTAATATATAAAGTGCAGACATATAAAGAACGGTGGGTCAGCTGCATGGATAGAGCCCATGTAAAAGTGTCAAGTTTTCAAGCCTGAACATTCCCCCCTTCTCCATACTCCATACTCGTTTCTTCAGAGTCCATAGTCAAAAAACAGTTCTGTCCCTTTTATAAATTAGGCAAACGCTTGAGCGGGACCACGGGGTTCATCCTCGGACGAGAAGGGCTAGGTCCTTCAGTGCTTTAAAGGAAAACAAATACTGAGTGTTAGTATGCATTACATTTTTTTTATGTCTTTATTTTAACATGAGGGTACCCTTACATGCAGCAACAGTTGGCAGATATGTGATACCTGTCAGCGGTGAATCAGTGTCAGGCCGTTTGAGCGGCCCAACGGACCGGGCACTGAGCGAGCGCTTGGTCTGTCAGGCAGATGCTGCAGGAGCGTGACTCAGATGTGCACGGACACTGATGGGGCCAGGACATGTTTGTTTCTGAAAACTGTAAAGCATAAAGACCCTTCCCATCATTTAGAGCAGGGATCTCAAACCCCAGGCCTCGAGGGCCACAAACAGTGCAGGTTTTCAGGATTTCCTTAGCATTGCACAGGTGACGATTAAGGAAATCCTGAAAACCTGCACTGTTTGGGGCCCTCGAGGTCTGGAGTTAGAGATCCCTGCTCTAAATGATGGGAAGTGTCTTAATGCTTTACAGCTTTCATAAACAAACATGCCCTGGCTATCACATTAAATGGCTGTACTTTAACACCAGTTCTCTCAATGTACATAAGCATGTTCCAGAATTACCTGGAGGAGCTCCTTTTTAGCGACTGGCCCGACCTTGACATTGTTTCAGTGCTGGGTGAAGAGCCTAAACCTGCCCTGAAATAAAACCATGAGTATTAGAGCTCTTACGGAGTGCACCCATTAGATTGGCATCACAGTATTGAACTCATTTTAACCCTCCGTCAGGGGCAATATGTTTCATAACGAGTTTAGGGGCATTGCGCCTGTCAGGCACAGGCTAGAAAATTGGCTATTTTTTCCTTTTTTTAAAATTTCAATGCTCTAAAAGTGATCAGTTACCTTAATAGGAATGTAATAAATGAGAATACACATAATCAGGTGGAAAAAAAATGTTTACTAACCAGAAAAGTAATATGTTTCAAAGTGCACACATTTTGCTACTTGCAAAAAAAACCCCGACAGTTTTCTTCAAAAACTATTAGTAAACATACAATTTAGATAAGCAAAATAAATGATAAGGTTGCTGAAATAGTACTGTACTCAAAATCAGTCACTATCAGATGTTAGCGGTTCACCTGTAAAAGTACACTTGCAGAGCAATGAGCATGATTTGCAGATCATTTCTGCATGAGACAGGCAAATAGCATTTTTGCAATTTTTACATGCATAATTTGAGAGTCTCTGGAGTCCTGTTTCTACAGTGCAGGTGTTGCATCTCTGTCTTTTGGGTGGTGGGGAGCTGGTGATTCTTCGCGTTCATGTTCTGTGTGAAATTTTCTCAGCCGCATTTGCATGCTAGAGGGTATTCCAATTGTTTTCACACTTCTTCTGCGAAGCTCTGCAATGACCAGTTCATGAGCCAATGTTTTTAGATAGAGTCTTCTACGCTGTGATCCCAGCTGGTTTCCTATGTAAATAACTTGAGAATTTGTTCCTGCCACATTTAGCATAGTGAAAAAAATTACCATTGGCCAGCGCCTGACATTTCTGCACACGCTGAAAGTAGCACACATCTGATCTGCAGGGTCTACACCACCCTTGGTTTCCTTGTAAAACATTATCATTTCCGGCTTATTTTGTGCTTCAGACCGAGGATCGATCGCATCATCATCATGAAGCGAGGATACAAGAATAACATTTTTGTTCTTGCGTGGGACATAGGACACTAAAACTTTGCCATCACTAAATCCAAACATACTGTGGTATTGTTCTCTCCCTTTCACATTGATAAACTGTGGCGGCAATTGTGTTTTATTTTTTCGCACAGTACCCACATATGATATTTTTTTGGATTTCAAAAAATCAATCAAACCCACATCAGTAAACCAGTTATCTGCAGTTATATTTCTCCCCGAACCATACAAAGGCTCAGCCATTCGCTTTACCACCTCACTCGGTGTGTTGCTTACACAATATGGATCTGCTGGCTGTTTCCCCGCATAAACTTCCATATTGTAGGTATAAGTAATCCTGGAGTCAGCAAGGGAAAATTTTTTTAGCCCGTATTTGTTTGGTTTAGATGGGATATATTGCCGAAAGCCACATCTACCACGAAATCCCGGGAGCATTTCATCACTAGTGACATTTTGACCTAGACAATAGCTTTTTTGACAGGTTTGCACAAATTTTTCAAGTATCTCACGAATCGCAGCAAGCCGGTCTTATTTTTTTCGCTCAGTTCTGGTACTTCTGTCATCAAAACGAAGACACCGCATTATAATTTTGAATCTCTTTATATTCATTACCAAGGAAAATTTCTCAATGCCATCCCCATCTCTACCCCAGAGCTCCTCCACACTCTGTCGGTTTGCCCTATAGGCGCCTGCAAGATATAGCAAACCAATAAGCGCCCTCAGTTCAATTACATCAATAGGGTTGACATCTCGCTTTCTAATGAAACTGTCCCTTATGGTGTCCATGTACTGATTTGTATATGTCACAATTGTGACCAGAATGTCATCAGTGAATAAACCGTTCCAGCATTCCATTTCATTTTTAGCATTCCTTGCAGTTCCTATGACAGCAGGAAGGTGGCTCAAAATGTTATGCGAGCGTGTGCGGGAGCGTTTAGGGGGTGGCTTTTTTATCCATTTAGTTGTTTTATCTTTGCCCAAATATGTTTCTATGTCTAGAGCATCCTCCTCACTCTCTCCATCTTGATCTGTATCAGACACATCTGGACATTCTTCCACATCTGGACATTCTTCCACATCATCTTCTGAATCAATGTCACTTTCTTCCCCTAAATCTTCTAGCTGTAAGGGGTCTGTCTCATCATCATCAAGCAGTATATTTTGCACTTGCTCAACATGATGGGCATTTGACAAGTCAAATATTCTCCTCGCCATTTCAGAAGAAAAGCTGAAGCAAGAGAGAGAATATGTGTTAGGGCGCAATGTGCCTGAGAAGCACACTCTTATTTCTAACAAAACCTTCTATGACAAATTCACAAATTTAGCACTAGCTATTCATAAAACAAGCTAAAAAAACAATTGGGATGAATAAAAACAGCAAATACTAACCGTCAAAGGTGTGACGCATTCAGGGGCAATGAGCCTGAGAAGCCAAAACACTGATATCTGATCTCCTGAAGCTCTGCAGCACAAGAGGCTTCTCAGGCTTCACACAGCCTTTAAAGTTAGGAAGGTACTGGGAGGAGGGTGTTTCCCAGACAAACCACTGAAGATAGAGAAATGAAACGAAGGGAGCTGCGCCTGTCAGATCAGTTGCCCCTGACGGAGGAGTTAAAGGTTTTCTTTGTTACTTTGCAGTTACATATAAAAACCCTTTACTGAGGGTTGGGACAGCATAGGAATTTAGTGCCACTTGTGGGGGAATTGCCAGGCTATCCCCTCCGATGATTGTGGTGTCCCAAGGCTTCCTTAACCACAGTAAGCAGAGAATCCTGGGCGACATCACTTGCAGCAATGGTGAGCCAAGCATGTTGCTCAAATACTGCTATTACTCGATCAATTAGCAAGCAGTGACAAGCATGCTCAGTCATACCTAATGGTAGGCAGGAACACTGGGAACACCCCTGCAAGTGACACGCGTGGTTATTCCTGGGCTGTCCTGGCCCATCCATATAAGATGGGTCTCTACACCCACATTTACAACATGCAAGGATGTTCTTGCCCATCTGCATGCAGCGACACATGCTTTAGGGTGGGAAACTCTGGGGACACCCCCACATGCATCACTGTTGGTGGGGACAACCAGACAGGTGTGACTGCTGCAGGTGTTTGGGGAGTCTTCCCATTATTTCCCTGCATTATCGTGGATGCTAATTTTCAGCATCTGTGTTCAGGATAGTGTATTTTCCTAACAGGACTGTATCTTGCGACAGCCTCCAAGATGCATCATCAGTAGCAATAGATATATTCGGATACTGAGCATGCCCAAATATAGCTGACAACAGTACACCCCACCACTAGACAAGAGGTAAAAAAAATTGTCAAACACTTTATTACTGAAACAAATTAGACTTATGCCAAAAATAACAATGTAAGGAAACTTATATAGGAGCTTGGCGTAGGGTACACTTATCTTTTCCAGCCTTCAACCTGTGGGGAGAGAGGAAAAAATATTGAACAGTGCAGTATACTATACAAGGTGCCTTTTCACAAGGTGATTAGCAGTTGCTTGGTCACTGTAAAAAAGCTTTACTTCCAGGGTGCTGAGCAAGAAGATCATTGTTCATTGGCTTTTTTTTTTTAAAGCTAAAACCACACTGACAATCTAATTGTGTAAATGTAGAGACCAATTGCATCAGATTGGTCAGATGTGTGATGGCTTGACAAATTATCCCATGCATGTAAAATAATTCTTACTGTGTAGCTTTGTGCTTACTTACACTTTCAGCTTCTCTGCCGCAGCTTGAGCTTGCAGGGCATCCCTTATTTTTCTCAACAGCAAATAGTACTTCACATCTTTGACCTACAAAAAGAGGTGTCTAATTAAAGCACTGTGCATTTGTGCTGCGGTAGTAATCCAGTTTTGGTGCGTTTTTTGGTCAGTCACTGCATTTGCCAGCAAAGTGAATGTAGCTATTAAATGCTGTTGTGTTGTGACATTAGTGTTTTCTACTGCTGCATTGGAGGTGTGGAAAGCGCATCCAGAAAATGAACATGTAAATTATTGCTCTTTTCTGCAGCACTTTAGTCATCAACTCCACTCTAATACAAATATAGCATCACAAATGGATTGGTATTCAGTCCATTTGGTGTGTGTGTGTGTGTTTTTTTTTCTGCAAAAAGATGCATTTTAGCTGCAGAAAATGCAAATTCAATTAGGACTTCTTCACAATGTGAATGTGGGCAGGAACTTACTTGCAAGAAAAATGTTTCCTCTTTTCCCTCCATCTTGGTTTGCTTCTCTTTACCCGTTTGCCCACTCTCTATCCGCACCTTTTTTCCTGGTGTCTCCTCTTTTCTTTATGAAAAGCAGATGGAACCCCTAAATATCAAATTGTTAGTGAATATTTTGTTGCATCACAACCTCATGTTTAGGACTCTTCCTACCTCTCTTCTGGCTCACTGGAATCGCAGACTCCTGAGATGTGGATGCAGAATCCTAGAGGAAAGAGACACACACTTATAAATGGCAATGAGTCTGCTGATTCACTTTAATTAGGGATGAGCAGATTTATTCCAGCAGATCCTTTATCTGCTCAGCATACTGAGTGTATACTTGGATATCCCCTGCACACTAAGGCTATGTGCCCACGATGCAGAAATGCTGCATATTTTTTACGCTTCTCCCTGGCAGGAAAAACACATGCGGTTTTTACATGCGGTTTTCCCGCCAGGTAGAAGCGTTTGTGAAACGTCTTTGCTTGCATTTCTGCATGCGGGTTATCAAGCGCTTTTCCAAGCGATTTTAGCATCACTTGGAAAGTGCTTGACAACTTGTTCACACTATATAAATCCATGCAAAAGGCAAGGATTTATAGTAGTGTGACCAAGTTAGTTAAAAAAAAGAATAAAAATGCTGAAAAAAATAAAAAAATATAAAGTTTTATACTCACCTTCCGATGTCTTCCCGGTGTTTTGTCTGCGCCGTCTGGTGTCTTGCACTTCTCGCGGTGGTGTGAAGGACCTGCGGTGACGACATTGAGCCATGTGATGGGTCACATGACTCAGTGACATCATGGCAGGTCCTTCACATCAACGCGAACATTGCAAGACACTGGACGGAGCAGACAAAACACCGGGAAGACATCGGAAGGTGAGTATAAACTTTATTTTTTATTTTAAATTAATTTTTTTGCAGTTTCTATGGTACCCAGGTCTGGATGAGAGTCTTCTCTCCTCCAGACTTGGGTACCATCCGCACATTGAAACGCATATAATCCGTGAGTACAAATGTACTGACACGGATTATGTGCGTCTCAATGCAAGTCAATGGCGGCGATTACGCTGCGCTTCCACAAAATTAATGGACATGCTGCGGATTTTTGAGCACAGCATAAACGCTGCGGAAAAATCCGCAGCATGGGCCTTGACAATGCGGCTTGTCATTTGGGACCATGGGGGGCGGATTACCATGCGTTTTTGAAGCGTTTACGGTGCGGAAATTCCGCAGCATAAACGCTTGAAAAACACTTCGTGGGCACTGAGCCAAACTTGTACAGAAATCTAGCATGTCATTTTACAGTATGTGTATTATATCAGCATATGTGCAATCTTTTCTCTTACTATACAGCACTAAAAAAAGGATTATAAAGTTATCCCATATACCAAACTGTTGCAATCACACACTGTGTAATTAGAAAAATGGTAAATCATCCCTCTAAGCAGGCCAACAAACTGTAGAAAATAATTTGAACTTACCATTTTACTAGGTGAAAGGGCACGTCTTAACTGCAGGAAACAGGAACAGTGTATATAGACATGCCTCACAGGCATGTCCTCCCCTCAACCTACTCCCCTCTCATGATTGGCTCTTCTCACTGCTACTGGAGTTTAAGGACACACCCCCTTTAAAAACAAACTCTAAGTAACTTTATTAGCACCAACGCTCATTACTCAAATGGACCAACTGTCAAAAGTGCTTTTAAAAAAGTCCAGCGATCTCATCTGGGTTTACAAATTGAAGAAGCAGAGAATGTACTGTCTACATCAAATACATGCAAACTGAATATCCTACGGAAGAAAACCAAAATCTGCAATAATTTGTCAAGTATTTTGATGGGTTTTTCAAGGCCCTTTAGCACCTTCTTAATAGTTAATTGGGCTGGTTTCAAGATGGCTGCTACATGTTGGCCATGTGTGGTTTGTCCACTGTCAAACCTTTTGCCACAATAAGCCATGGTGAGAGGTTTGTCTCCAACCTGGGGGGATAAATAATATTTACTCCTCCAGCCACAGGGCCGGTCTCCACTGGGCAGGGAGATCGGTGCCCAGCAAATGGCTCCGTACTGACTGCCCAGATTCTGTGCTCTCTTCCATATAGGTTCCTCACCCAGTCCACAGGCAACCTCTTTGTAGTGCCACTGAAGTCCAGGAATTCCCAGCCTACCTTGAAAAACTGTGAGATAATGGAAGCCAACAAACTGTCGTACCTTTGTATTTTATGTTTTCTTAGCATTTATCATGTTTCCATCGATTTGACCCTTTGTGGGTTTTTTTTGCTGTTTATTTAGGGCTTCCTTTATGGGATGAGAGGTTGGAACCCTGATGCATTTGTGAGAATCACCTAATTGTAGCAAGTTAACGTGTGTTTTTTTTTATTTTTTATGGCATGGGAATAGGGGATTTGCATGATGAGCTAAACATTACTTTGTTCCAGCCTTGGATGGCGGAAATCCAGTATTTCTGATGATCCACCTTTCCCATGTTTTTATGCCACTATCCGTCCCCATGATGGTAAAGATTTAAATTGCAGCTGCAGTGTAAACTTGAGCTACTTGACCCTTCCCTCAACCTGTGAGTGATTTAAAAGTAGTTATTTTCATGCCTCCGGCCATGGGGCTAGTCTCCACTGGGTAGTCAGATTAGTGCAGAGCACTTGGCTTTATACAGTCTAATCAGCTGTGTTCTCTCCAGTTCAGGTTCCTCACCTGACCCACCATCCAGCGATACCACCAGGCTCCATGCCTGCATCCTTTTCTGCCAAGAATGTATGGTCACTGAGGAGTGTTTCCAGGACCTTCCTTAAAACGGCAGCTGAAAGTGCATCTCAGACAATTGCTGAGAGGCAAAGTATATATCGGGCACCCTTTCTGTAAGGAAGGTGCTTAAACATTTCGTGTCCTCCTAGTTCATTGCTTGATCTCAAGTCATTTTCCTTGTACTTTGCACTTGCCTTGTGCTTTGCACTTGCTTTTGCTAATACTCTCTTTCCTTAGTGCCTGTCTCAAGGGAGCCTGCTACATGAGTTGGTCTGCACCTGCCTCTAATTGGTGAACCTGTACCATGTTCTATCCATCTGCATTGAACTCTGCTCTTGCTGATTCCTGTCAACATCAGAATCTATGTAGGTAGGTGTCACATGTCGATCAGAGCCACGTGCCCCTGATCCTTCCTCACAACTTCCATGAGTTCCGGGTTTAGGATAATGTGAAGCGAGCTTATAAATTTTATATATTTATTTACTCAAAAGAGCAATGCTAGGTACAGTATATACAAGCGGTTACAAGATATATATATATACAGTATATATATATATATACAGTAGTCAGACAAGTACAGTAAGGAAGCAGTAATACGATACATTAAAATGAAAAGGAATAAAAGTGAATATACCATACTTTCATCAAAGGTCTCTGGATACGGCAGGAAGGGTGCTGTCATGGGTCCAGGGCGGTTCCTTGGTCTTTCTGCACATCTGTAGCGACAGGTGACCCTCAACAGAAGACGCCTCCTCTCTCTCAGAGGGACACATTTATTCGGAACTTGGGCAGGGCAGAAAATAGAAGATTTACATGTAATCTCCTCTTCCCTTCTATCAGACATTTCATAATCCATTTCCCAGCAATATTCTCATTGTAAGGTGCGCATGGTAATTAATCTAACACAGGAGCTTCCCCTGACTTCAGAGGTAATTCAATTAGCTATTCTTCATTGCCATGATTCAATTAGCTCCCCCATACTCTTGTCAGGAATAGGCGTTTGCACTACAAAGGTATATATCCTAGCTGACCTGTATTCAATTCTCTCCTGGCTTGTCACCTTGGTGTGAACGGAGGCTCCCAGGGGTTGATGTATTGAAGGGAAACAAATGCTGATGTAAATACTTTGTCCTCTCGGAGGTGAGACTGCAGGCCCAGGTACCCATTGGGTTATTGCTGATTACCTGGAAGCAGCAGGAAGAAGGGGGGGAACACATGGCCCTCCAACCCCCTGGGGTCCTTTGAAGTCAGACAGACTAGCATTCCTGCTTAGACCTTCATAAATGGGAATATGAATTTCCAGTCCCTGGCCTCACCACAGTAGGGAAGATCACACCTTTTTGGCTGCAAAACACTCAGATGTGTAAATCCGTATGAACATTTGCGTGGTCAAAAAATACATGGCAAAATTGCAAGCTTTTTTTACGCACGCGCATGCTTACACTGGTTTTGCACAACTTTAAGCGGTTTGCAGCATGTCCACAATCTGAGTCACAAAAGTGAATATTTTTCATGGTCAAGCCTGACTATTTGAAAGCCTTAAGGGCACTTCACACACTGCGACATCGCTAGCGATGTCGCTGAAACGTCACAGGTTTTGTGACATAACAGCGACCTCTCCAGCAATGTTGCAGTGTGTGACATACACCAGTGACCTGGCCCCCTCTTTGAGGTTGCTGATCGCTACAAATCGTTCAGGACCACTTTTTGGTCCTTGGTCTCCCGCTGGTCAGCACGTATCCGCGTGTGTGATAGCGAGAGACTAGCGATCAAGCGACCTCCCAGCCAGTGCCCAGAGTGCGCTGCCCCCATATTTATCCTGGCTACCAGCGATCTCACGGGTGTAAAGGGGCCCTAAAAGTGATGTGAAAATATAATGTTTATACTACACCATCCCCCACCACAGCCTTGCAACCAAAGTAACAACTTGCAGAGGTCATGGAAGGGACATAGATAATCTTGGGTTCATTCATCCGGACAAATGCCCGCTTTGCATTAGTGAGGCAGCCCTCATCTTGGGCTCATTCAGTCAGCTATGATGACATATTACCCCCATTGTGATGTCCTAACACCTCACTTTCATATCATAACACCCAACTATAATGTCCAAATGCCTCACTTTGCTCTAATAATACCCCATTGTCATGTCATAATATCTCGGTGAGAGCTGGCTACAGGGTAATCTAGAACCCTCAGTAGCCAGCTTTCACCCTTGGAATAGGTGCCAGCTGGCTACAGGTCTTCTAGGAGCATCCATAGCAAGCCCTCACCCTCACAATGTTTTTAAATAATATCCCACTATGAGGTCTAATACCCCCCATTTTGATGTCTTTGTACCCCATTGTGATGTCATAATATCCCAATATGATGCCATACCTCATTTTGATGTCATGATACCCCACTATGATGTCATAACCCAAAGTGATTTAATACTTTTGATCTCATGATACCTCACTATGATCTAATATTTAACTATGATGTCGTAATACCCCATTTTTCTGTAATACCCCATTATCTTGTCAAAATACTCCATTGTGATGTCATAATACCCCACAACTATAAAAGAGAGGCAAAAAAAGTGAAACATTTATCACTTGTTGTTTATTGAAAGAATTAAGGTTTAGGCCAAAAATAACATGTCATGCAAGAAAACCTGTTATAAAGGAGTTTGGCATAGGTGAGACTTCTTTGCCACCATTCAACCTGTGCAGAGAAAAAATAACAATATTAAACAGTGCAGTATACTATATCAGGTGCCTTTACTCGAACTGACCAATGGTCAATAGGTCACTCAAATGAGCCCTTTTAATTGATTAAAGGGGGGTGGAGGAGGCTGATAGAGCTGAAAGGGGTTGTAGAAGGAGCCTGTGGTCTCATGGCGAGAGCTGGATGGGGCTTTGGTGTTATGAAAAGGCCTTCAACCCTATAGAGGGGCCTGTTGCCCTGTAAACTGAGCCTGTGGTCCTGTGGACAGAGCTGGAGGGGGTTATGGCCCTGTGGAAGGGACCTCTGGCCCTTTGCAAAGGGTCATTGGCCTTGTGGCCCTGTGTGATTGTTGATGGTCTTAAAATGATCCCATAAAAACACTTGCATATTTTTCAAGGATCCTGTAGCTTAAAGATGTTTCCTGACCATTCACTCTAATGTTCAGGAAGCATCCTACAGCAACAAGATTCTTAAAAAATACACATGTGTTAAACACTGTGTAGCTTTGTGGTTACTTACCAATTCATCTTCTCTGCTGCAATTGAGCTTCCAGGGCACTCCTGATTGGCCTCAATACCAAGTAGTGCTTCTTACCTTTTACCTACAGAAAGGGTTGTGCGTGAGAGGCACATGGAGGCATACTAAAAGGTAAATAGAGGCACAGGAAGGGACAGAGGCACAGAGAACAATAGAGAGCCACAGATGGGCAAATACAGTGATTGAGAGGCCCAGAGAGACAGTAAAAGGCACTTTGGGGAGAAAGAGAGCATGCCAGAGAGTGGTGCAATGGGGAGAGATCAAGAGAGTGCCAGAGAGTGATGCACTGACTGAACAAATGGTCATTTTTATAGGCAGTTCTACATGTCGGGTTGCTGGACAGCTGGGGGTCATGCTTACCGTTGTTAGGGATGGTAATATATTCTGCTTCCCTAGGCCTGATTTCCAGGGACTGCAGTGCTCTGACTGGCAGGAGCACTTTTATGGCTACCTGACCTTTAAATTATTATGGATTCTAGTAATACTGACAAAGCATTAGACTAAACGGCTCAGAAAGCTGACGGTAGTAAATGATTGTGCCATTTGAACAATTGTCAGAATTGTTTCATCATAGCCATATGACTTCCACTTTATTTTTATCTGCAAAATAGTTATTAAAAGGACTCTGTCACCAGGTTTTTGACATCCCATCTGACAGCAGCATAATGTAGAGATAGAAATCCTGATCCAGCAATGTTTCACTTACTGAGCTCCTTGCTGTCATTTTGATAAAATTACTGTTTTCTCTGTTGCAGATTTGGCAGCTCCTAAGTATGACTGGACTACTTGAGTAGTGCTCTAATGATAATCTCCAGATGATTTAACAGTGTTTTAATGCAAACTACACTGAGCAGCCTAGTAAGTGATACATCGTTGGAATAAAGATCTGTGTCCACATTATGGTGCGCTCTGATGAGATGGCTAAAACCTGGTGACAGAATCCCTTTAACACTAATACAAACAGTACAAATGTTTCTAATAAAGAAAATCTTCTCCCACTGCTTCGAGGGCCCCGTTCACATGGAATTGTAGAACAACCTAGAACAGAAAAGAAACAAATAAAACATGAATTCAAAAACTTTTACAAGATCGAAACTTTAGTCTCAGAAACGCCTCATTCTTTCTTGGGAGCTGATCACTGCCATCTTCTTAATCTCTTCAAAGGAAAGAAGGGAAATACATATGTTAAAACAGAAATGAGTAGGCTGATTGCTGGTGAGCTGACACATATGCAGACTTACCATCGATCAGGACCAGCGAGAACACTGGTAACTATGTAAACACGCGGGTAACTAAGCGCCGCGTGGCGCTTAGTTACCCGCTGTGTAACATGGATACCAGCTCCCAGCGCTTGCTGAGAGGCGTTGAGAGCTGGCTTCTTGCTTGTCTCCCGGTGTCACACGCAGCGATGCTGCATGTCCACCAGGCGACCATCGCCAGGTTTTAGAACATGTTCTAAAACCTGGCGAACATCAGCAAGCGATTTATCGCTAGTTGATTAGCCCTGTCACACACGTCAATATCGCTCCAACGTCTTGTGCAGCAGCGATATTGACGTGTGTGACAGCCCCATAAGGCTCTTTCCGCGATGGAGATGTCATCAATAAACGCCGGTTAATATACCGTTCCGCCTACTGTTTTCAAGCAGCCGCTACTGAGAGCACTTTGCCTGGGTATAGGGCTGAGGATGCTCGGAAGAACAAGTCATTGTCCATAACATCACAAGCTATGTAGAGGACTTTCAGGGCTACGAGAGCTACTTTTCAGCATTTGCTCCGGTACCATAGGTCTTATTCAATTGGTACCGGAGTTTGGTAAACACTGGTGGCCAAACTCTTGGTGAATATAGAAGTGCTGCATATCTGTCAGCCTAGATGTCCTCTATTTACCTTGAAAGTTTGAGGACAGAGTCTCCTTCTGCAGCACAGAAACAGAAGTCAGAATAACATGAAAAAATGTGTTACCGAAAAATGGCCACAAGATACCACCACTAAATGATTTCACGGTTTTTGGGCTGTTACTCTTGGTGGGGAAAAGTCTTCGACCACAAATGCATAGGGTGTTTAGAGGAATTTTACGACTACAAGAACTACCTTGCGACTTTTGAATCAGACTTGGAGCCGGAGTTATCGGAACCTACTGACACCCACACATCGGCAGTTTCCCAACTCCTACTAGCTTGCTTGATTTAATGATATACCCACCTTTGAGTCCTACTATTTAAATTTGACACACCGAGGTCCTCTGTTTCACCCTGGGCACTGTAGTCTTCAGCTACCTGGACCATTTGCTCCTCTTCTCCATTGCTCCCTTCTGCTTCTCTTTAGGGGAGATAGAAAACAGAATATTACATTTTATCAACAGTTTGGTGAAATAGATCATAACTGCTTTGCAATAAATTACCTTGAGCTGCTTGGTTGAGGTTGATTTTCCGATGCTTTCCCTGCTGCCAAGACCAGTGTGTATGCTTGGCAGAGGTCTCCTAACGTTCTTTCTCTGTAATTCCTCTCTGCTGTCATGTTGGAGTGACTGAGATATTTAGAGAAAAGATAACTCTCTTTCTCTGTTAAATGTGACACGGCCCATGTTTCACAAGTTTTTCTTGCCACCTGACTAAAGATGGATTTAAGTTTGTACCTAGATAGCAATAGAGTAGATCATAAATACATGGCACAGCATCATTAATGTAAGATTTTGACTTTTAAGACTTACTTCTTCTGGTAGCGGTCAAGGTCATTGGATATATTATGTATGTGTTTTCCGGTAGTCGATAAGAAGAATCTATCCGGACTGTCTTGTTTGGCCAGCACTGGTCTCACTTTTTCAAAGTAGACGTTAAACCACTGAAACAAAAAAAAAATAAAAATAAATAAGCAAAACAAAAACAGTAAACCATTTGATAAAGACTGAGTTGGGCTCTTCTATCTTAAGGTATGAAATTTGAAAAAAACACTAAATTAATTGCTGGTGTCAGACAGCACCAATGTCACAGAGGGACGGACGTGCCTGACAAGGAGATGGAAACCTACAGACTAAATGGGCGGTATCTCTCCTCCTCCTCAGTTGTATTCCGAGCATGAGAGGGACTACACAATATAAATATATAGAAAAGTCATCTCACACCAACCATTTGTCAGACTATAAACTATACGCACAATTCATTAAGAGTGCAGAACATCTGTTATAAGGGAGAGCATATCTATTATTACTGATAAAGCATCTTGGAAGCTGCTGCAACATACATTCTTGTTAAGAAAATGCACTATCCTGGACACAGATGCTGTAATTTTGCATCCTGGATACTGCGGGGAAATAAGGGAAAGACTCCCAACACACCTGCAGCAGGATTTAGCACCACGTTGTCCTGTAAAACCTGCATAAAGGGAGGATCTATTGAAAGGGACTGAATGTTGCTTATACTCTTTGGCTGAAGTCATGACAACTAACAGATCCCTCTCTAATGTGGGTGCCGTCGTAGTGACAGGAACATCTTACCATTTCTTCTTCTTCAGTAAGCACAAAACAGGCTACTTGGTGGGCAGCAGTCTTATGGGATTTAACTCCGACAATTATTAGCTGTTCATTTTGATAGATGTGACGCATCCTCTCTGTCCACTCAGAAACCTGTGAGTCAAGACATGGGAAAGCTAGATAGACATGTGGCTTTAAATAAGGATAATGAGTAGGTTTGTTACTTACCGTCAGTTTTCTGACAACTCCTGGTCTTTGTGTTTTAGTATGATTAAGGCCTCAAGGTAATAGAGAATCTCCAACTGATGCACTTCATTTCGGGATCCTCCTTGGACATCCTCGATGGCTTGCAGGAAAGCTGGCTTTGCGACGGTCAGGATCTCCCGGCATTGCTGAGGTGTTTTGTCCAATTTATGCAACTCTAGGTACCTAAGAGAAAGATTAATAAATGTGACTGATAGGTGAGGCCTCTAGCTAAAGTATGTGTGGGAAACCCAGGAGCAACGGAGAGAGAAATTACAAAAAAAAATCTTACTTGTACATCTGTAAGAATAAATATTAGCTGACATACCTTTTGCCGACTACCTCTTTAGCAATCCCCTTGGACAATGTCTTCTGAATGTCCGCAGTCACATTCCTGAAATACTTCATGGCCTTGAAGAGGTTTTCATTTTGATTTTTTAAACCGGTCGCAAACAGTAGATAGTGGACAAGTCTCCGGACGTGCTTTAGGTAGTTGGTGACAGTTTGGTTGCACAGGCCGAGATCTTGAAGGTATTTGAAAAATAAGCGGGTCTTTCCAATCTCCGTCGCAAAGTTGAGGCTCACACGACGATTGTTGATGAAGTTTAGAAACCTTGACACATCTTCAACATTTTGTTTGTAACTTTCCAGCTTGCAATGGTTCTGCAAATAAGAGGAAAAACCTTTTAATATTGTATGAGACAGAGAATGGCGATCATAAAAACCTGCATCTTTCATTTTGATCCTCTTCTCAGCTCTCCAATTCTGGCTTGGAAATCTAAAAATTTGGAGGAAAGAACAACTGGTCAGAGTAGAAACAAATTACAACTTTGAGAAAAATACTATGTATGTATATATACAGTGGCGTCCTGTCAATGGTAGCAGACCATGTGGCCACTGCGGGGCCTATGAGTCCAGGGGTCCCTGTGCCAGCGCATTTACTGGGCTCCCACCCACCACTGGTAGAATCTGGGTAAATATCGGGCCTCTGGTCAGCTGGGGGTACCACTCATCATTGTCAGTGGTAGTAATCTTTTCTGTGTCCCGGGGCAAGATTTATGTGGACCGCAGTGCTCTGATTGGCAGCAGCACTTAGGTGGCTGCCTGCCCTTTATACGGCGCATCCACTGCTGAATGCTGCATGTATTGAAGTTCATTTGTGGAACTAGCGCATGATGCTCTCCTGTCCCACTGATGAAGATAGGAGTGGCAGCGCAAGTCAGTATGCCCCGCCAAAGCTGTGTATTTCTGGGGCACTCTTTTGGCATCCTGCTTTATGGCTGCAATGGAAGGGGAGTAGAGGGCCTGAAATAGGAGAAAAACTACTTTGTAAGGCCTGAAAAGATGTGGGATATGCTATTATGTGACCAAGATGAATATTATTTTTATTGCTTTTTTTGGGGGGAGGAGGAAATTATAAACTTTAATATGGGGACGAACTATTTCCATTTAGACCCCTGTATGGATTTGTATAAAAAAAACACATATTTTATATACACACACACACACACACACACACACACACACACACACACACACACACACACACACACACACACACACACACACACAGTGAGGGATACTGACCTCGGCCTGTCTTCATCTGTTTGGCTTGTATTTTCCTCTCTTTCTCTGGTCTCTGGTTGTTGATCGGCTTCACTGTCGGATGTTTCAGAGGATGTAGAGTCTTCTGCAGCTGAAAGATGCACCAATTCAGGATTTGATATGGCTGGGTGCGTTGATGTGCCAGTTGATGTAGATGGCTCCTCCTATGGATCGCCGTGTCTGACGGTACCTTTAATCTAGCTTGTCCACCGACTAATATCGACCAGCATTTGTTTTTGTTTTCTGCTGGAAACTTGTATATTTTGCATTATAGTTAGCCAATTATCTTGGGAACATTATTTTAATGCTTCTTGTCATCCGTTTGCACCCCCCATGCATAATATAGCACTTTATCTGTACTTGCACAGACCCCGACTAGTGACTGGTTCATGCAGCGTTACATGAATCCCCTATTTATTATATTGATGGCTGGACCTTATATGATGGCACTTCATACCATTTACCTTTTGTACCTCCCCTACTTCCTCATACATTGTAAGCTTGTGAGCAGGGACCTCACGCCGCATGGTTTTTGAATTGTTTGTTATTCTGTATTGCCAGTGCTGCATAATATGTTGGCGCTATATAAATAAAATTATTATTAATGCAAAATGTGCTATTGTCTGGCTCAATTTAGTTAGCTGACTCATATTTTTGGTTAAACTGGACAAAATTGTGCACTGCTCTTGAACAAGCGAGTACACATACGGTTTAGCTCAAATCTGAGGGGCTTTATAGCATATTACACATTGTGGCAAAAGCACAAAAACATTGGGTTCTAACACCTGTATGCCCATATCCGATTATTTGCAACAATTATGCAGATTGACAAATTACCATGCAAAAATGCATGTGGTGTTGACCATGCAAATACTCATACAGTTTTGCCCAGGACAGTCACTAATTTTCCATTAAAAACGGAACAAAAACAAGCGAGCAAGTACATATACGGTTTAAAGCCTCTTCACTGCAAACATTGAAAGATGCAAAAAGACCGCGCCAAAAAAACGTACACAATTACTGTGACTGAGCCTGAACAATTGCAAGCCCTAACATTATTTTAAAATACACTTTAACAAAGCAATCCTTAGTTAAATTCGGCTTAGGCCAAAAATAACATGTCATGCTTTCTTTGCCAGCATTCAACCTCTGTAAAGAAAAATATTAAAAAGTGCAGTATACTATATCAGGCACATTTACTCGCGCTGACCAATGGTCGATAAGTCACTCAAATGAGCCCTTTTGACTGAGTAAAGGGGGGTGTGGAGGAGGCTATGGCCCTGATGAAATAGCTGAAAGGGGTTGTAGCCTTGTAGAAGGAGCCTGTGGTCCTGTGGAGAGAGCTGAAGGAGGTTTTGGCCTTATGAAAAGGCCTTCAACCCTGTAAAGGGGTCTGTTTCCCTGTAAATGTCTTTGTTGAGTGAACTGGAGGGGGTTGTGGCACACGATAGCCAGCCCTCATGGTTTAGTGTTATTTAAAAACAAATAAAAAAAAAATTGAGGGCTGGCTGGAGACAGCCGTGGGCACATGATAGCCAGCCTTCATGGTGATGTTATTTATAAAAAAAAACAAAACCTTGATGGCTGGCTGGCGAGAGCCGTGGGCACGCGGATAGCCAGCCTTCATGGTGATGTTATTTATAAAAAAAAATCTTGAGGGCTGGCTGGCGAGAGCCGTGGGCACGCGAATAGCCAGCCTTCATGGTGATGTTATTTATAAAAAAAAAAAAAAACCTTTAGGGCTAGCTGTCGAGAGCCGTGGGCACGCGGATAGCCAGCCTTCATGGTGATGTTATTTATAAAAAAAAAAAAAAAAAACCTTGAGGGCTTGCTGGCGAGAGCTGTGGGCACGCGGATAGCCAGCCTTCATGGTGATGTTATTTATAAAAAAAAAACAAAACCTTGAGGGCTGGCTGGTGAGAGCCGTGGGCACGCGGATAGCCAGCCTTCATGGTGATGTTATTTATAAAAAAAAAAAACCTTGAGGGCTGGCTGGCGATAGCCGTGGGCACACGATAGTCAGCCCTCATGGTGTTAGTGTTATTAAAAAAAATATATAAACCTTGAGGGCTGGCTGGCGAGAGCCGTGGGCACGCGGATAGCCAGCCTTCATGGTGATGTTATTTATAAAAAAATATATATAAACCTTGAGCGCTGGCTGGCGAGAGCTGTGTGCACGCGGATAGCCAGCCTTCTTTGTGTTAGTGTTATTAAAAAAAATATATAAACCTTGATGGCTGGCTGAAGACAGCCATGGGCACACGATATCCAGCCCTCATGGTGTTAGTGTTCTTAAAGAAAAATATAAACCTTGAGGGCTGGCTGGCGAGAGCCGTGGGTACGCGGATAGCCAGTCATAAGCTCGCCATTGCTCTGTATCGCTCTCTATTGCTCGCCATTGCTCTCTATCGCTCTATTGCTTGCCAATGCTCTCTATTGCTCTCCATTTTTCTCTATCACTTGCCATCACACTCTACTGCTTGCCATCGCTCTCTAGCTGTCTATTGCTCTCTAGCTGTCTATTGCTCACCATTTCTGTCTATCGCTTGCCATTCCTCTCTATTGCTCGCCATTCCTCTATCGCTCGCCGTTGCTCTCTATCGCTCGCCGTTGCTCTCTATCGGTCTCTATAGCTCTCTATTGCTCACCATTGCTCTCTATGGCTCACCATTGCTCTGTATCGCTCTTTTGCTTGCCATTGCTCACCATTGCTCTCTACTGCTTGCCATTGCTCTCCATCGCTCTCTACTGCTTGCCATTGCTCTCCATCGCTCACCATTGCTCTCTATCTCTCACCATTGCTTACCATTGCTCTCTACTGCTTGCCATTGCTCACCATTGCTTACCATTGCTCTCTACTGCTTGCCATTGCTCACCATTGCTCTGTCGCTCGCCGTCGCTCACCTTCGCTCTCTATCTCTGTATTGCTTGCCATCACTCTCTATCACTATCACTCGCCATCGCTCCCTCTCGTCAATGCTCTCTATTGCTCGCCAATGCTCTCTATTGCTCTCTATCACTCACCATCAGAAAAGATCAAAAAACAGTGAGTGCCGGCTATCCAGGTGCCTTTGACTTTTTCTAGCCAGCTTTCTCTCTCTTTATTTCTTTATAACGATGAGGGCTGCTACATGGACTTACAGGAGGACAACCCATAGCAAGCCTTCTCCTTCAGGATAGGGGAGAGCTGGCTACAGGTCTTCTAGGACAAACCGTAGCAAGCCCTCACCATCAGAATAGTTTAAAAAAGTGAGGGCTGGCTAAAGGGACTCCTAGGACCATCAATAGCCTGCTGTTACCCTCAGAATGTTTTTAAATAATATCCCACTATGAGGTCCTAATACCCCGTTTTGATGTCATTGTACCCCATTGTGATGTCATAATATCCCAATAGGATGTAATAATATGACATTGTGATGTCAGAATACCTCCATATCACAATACCCCACTATGAGGCTGTTATAACCATTGTGATGTAATACCTAATTTTGATGTCATACGAACCCACTATGATGTCATAATACCCAAAGTGATGTAATACCTCATTGTGATATCATAATACCCCCATAAAAATGTCATAATACCTCACTATGATGTAATATCTATGATGTCAGTATACCCTACTGTGATAGTACCCCATTTCTCTTTAATACCCCATTATGACATCAAAATATTCTATTGTGATGTCATAATACGCCACAACTACTAGTAGAGGCAAAAAAAAGTGACACATTTATTCCATTTTCTTTATTGAAAGAAATTAGGCTTAGACCAAAAATAACATGATGGGGCGGATTGCCTGTAAAGATGCCTTCTTTTTAATGTATTGATCTTCATGGAATAAAGTAAAATTCATCATATGGAAACCGGTGCCAGCATTCCTTTTTTCATGTTTGGCTTTCAGGCGGTGGCCTACCGCCACTGAGCACCTGACCGGATCCACTGATTGGAAGGAGGGGGGAGCTTTCCATTTCCCAATTTTCTCATTTGTCTCCAAAAATAACATGTCAATCAAGAAAACTGTTATAAAGGATCATGGCATATGTGACATTTCTTTGCCAGCATTCAACCTGTGTAAAGAAAAAAAGAATGTTAAACAGTGCAGTATACTATATCAGGTGCCTTTACTCAAGCTGACCAGTGGTCAATAGGTCACTCAAATGAGCCCTTTAACTGATTAAAGGGGGGTGGAGGAGGCTGTGGCCCTGATGAAAGAGCTGAAAGGGGTTGTAGCCTTGTAGAAGGAGCCTGTGGAGAGAGCTGGAGGGGGTTATTGCCTTGGGGAAATGCCTATGGCCCTGCGGAAGGGACCTGTGGCCCTTTGAAAAAGGCCTTTGGCCTTGTGGAGGGGGCTGTTGCCTTGTAAAGGGAGCCTCTGTCCATTTTGAGAGAGACAGAGGGGGTTGTGGCCTTATGGAAAGGCCTATGACACAGTGAAAAGGCCCTGTGGAGAGAGGTGAACGCAGTTGTGGCCCTGTATAAATGCCTGTAAACCTGTAAAAGGAGCCTGTGGTTCTGTGGAGAGAGCTTGAGGGGGTTATGGCCCTATGGAAGTGACTATGGCCCTGTGGAATGGACCTATGGTCCTTTGTAAAGGGCCTTTGGCCTTGTGGACGGGGCTGTTGCCCTGTAGAAGGAGCCTGTGGCCATGTTGAGAGAGCCAGAGGGGGTTGTGGCCCTATTTAAAGGTCAGTGGCCCAGTAGAAAGGCCCCTTGGCCTTGATGAAGGGGCTTGTGCCCTGCAGACGGGCACTGTGACTCTGTGGAGAGAGCTGGAGAGGGGTTGTGGCCGTGTGGAAAGTGCATTTGGCCCTGTGGAGGGGAGCTATGGCCCTGTAAAGAGAGCTTGTTGTCCTGTGGAGAGAGCTGGAGGGTGTTTTGGCCCTGAGGAAAGGTCTGAGGCCCTATGGATAGGCCCTTTAGCCTTGTGGAAGGGGCTGTGGCCCTGTGGTGAGAGCTGGAGGGAGTTGTGGGCTGTGGAAAAGCCTGTGGAGAGAGCTGAAGGGGTTGAGGCCCTGTGGAAAGGCCTGTGACACTGTATAGGGGTCTGTTGCCCCTCAGAGGGGCATGTGGCGATGTAAAGAGAGCTGGACGGAGTTGTGGCACTGTGGAAAGGCCTGTGGCCCGGTAGTAGCCTGTGGTCCTGTGGAGAGAGCTGAAGGTGTTGTGGCCCTGTGGAAAGGCCTGTGACCCTGTATAGGGGTCTATTGCCCTGTGGAGAGAGCTGGAGGGGCTTGTGCCCTATGGAAATGACTGTGGCCTTGTAAAAAGGCCCTTTGGCCTTGAAGAGGGGGCTTGTGCCCTGCAGACGGGCCCTGTGTCTCTGTGGAGAGAGCTAAAGGGGGCTGTGGCCGTGCAGAAAGTGCATTTAGCCCTGTGGAGGGGAGCTATGGCCCTGTAAAGAGTGCCTGTTGTCCTGTGGAGAGAGCTGGAGGGGGTTGTGGCCCTGAGGAAAGATCTGTGGCCCTATGGATTGGCCCTTTTGCCTTGTGGAAGGGGCTGTGGCCCTGTGGAGAGAGCTTGAATGGTGTTGGTGTTATTTCAAAAATAAAAAACCTTGAGGGCTGGCTGGAGAGAGCCGTGCGCACCCGGTAGCCAACCCTCATGGTGGTGGTATTTAAAAAAACATAAACCTTGAGGGCTGGCTGGCGAGAGCCGTGGGCACGTGGACCCCCTCGCCATACATGGAGCGCAGTCCTTCTCAGACAATTGTACAAGTCCAAAGGACTGGCCAGTTCAATTCTCTGGAGCTGTTTTGCGGTACTGCCACCATGATTTCCCCTCTTAGTACATGGAGCTCTGCCCCAGGGGCCATTCAGCCATACTGTCTGGAGTTTTTTTTAGGGTACTGCCACCATGATTTGCCCCTCTTATAGCATGGAGCTCTGCCCCAGGGGCCACCCAGCTCCCCTGTCTGGAGCTGTTTGGGGGCAACTGCAGGACGATTTGCCCCTCTGAGAGCATGGAGCTCTGCCCCAGGGGCCACCCAGCTCCCCTGTCTGGAGCTGTTTTGGGGCACTGCACCATGATTTTCCCCTCTGAGAGCATGAAGCTCTGCCCCAGGGGCCATTCAGCCATACTGTCTGGAGATGTTTTGGGGCATTACACCATAATCTGCCCCTCTCAGAGCATGGAGCTCTGCCCCAAGGGCCACCCAGCTCAAATACCTGGAGCTGTTTTGAGGCACTGCACCATGATTTGCCCCTCTCAGAGCATGGAGCTCTGCCCCTCTCAGAGCATGGAGCTCTGCCCCGGGGGCCATTGAGCTCCCCTGTCTGGAGCTGTTTTGCGGCACTGCACCATGATTTGCCCCTCTCATAGCATGGAGTTCTGCCACAGGGGGGCCATTCAGCTCAAATGCCTCTAGCTGTTTTGGGGCACTGCACCATGATTTGCCCCTCTCAGAGCATGGAGCTCTGCCCCAGGGGCCATTGAGCTCCCCTGTCTGGAGCTGTTTTGCGGCACTGCACCATGATTTGCCCCTCTCAGAGCATGGAGCTCTGCCCCAGGGGCCATTCAGCCATACTGTCTGAAGCTGGTTTGGGGCATTGCACCACGATCTGCCCCTCTCATAGCGTGGAACTCTGCGCCGGTGGTGTTATTTATAACAAAACATAAACCTTGAGGGCTGGCTGGAGAGAGCCGTGGGCATGTGGATAGCCAGCCTTCATGGTGGTGTTACTTATAACAAAACATAAACCTTGAGGGCTGGCTGGCGAGAGCCGTGGGCACGTGGATAGCCAGCCTTCATGGTGGCGTTATTTATAACAAAACATAAACCTTGAGGGCTGGCTGGCGAGAGCCGTGGGCACGTGGATAGCCAGCCTTCATGGTGGCGTTATTTATAACAAAACATAAGCCTTGAGGGCTGGTTGGCGAGAGCCGTGGGCACGTGGACCCTTCGCGATGCATGGAGCCCAGTCCTTCTCAGACAATTGTACAAATCCAAAGGACTTGCCATTTCAATTCTCTGGAGCTGTTTTGGGGCACTGCACCATGATTTTCCCCTCTCAGAGCATGGAGCTCTGCCCCAGGGGTCACTCAGCTCCCCTGTCTGGAGCTGTTTTGGGGCACTGCCACCATGATTTGCCCCTCTCATATCATGGAGCTCTGCCCCAGGGAGGCCATTCAGCTCCACTGTCTTGGCCTATTTTGGGACATTGCACCATGATCTGCCCCTCCCAGAGCATGGAGCTCTGCCCCAGGGGTCATTCAGCCTAACTGTCTTGAGCTGTACTGCCACCAGATTTACCCCCTCGCCATACATGGAGCCCAGTCCTTCTCAGACAAATGTACAAATCCAAAGGACTAGCCAGTACAATTCTCTGGAGCTGTTTTGGGGCACTGCACCACGATCTGCCCCTCTCAGTACATGGAGCACTGCCCCAGGGGCCATTCAGCCCAACTGTCTGGAGCTTTTTTGGGGTACTGCCACCTGATTTGCCCCTCTCAGAGCATGGAGCTCTGCCCCAGGGGCCACTCAGCTCCCCTGTCTGAAGCTGTTTTGAGGCACTGCACCCCCTCTCAGTACATGGAGCTTTGCCCCAGGGGCCATTCAGCCATACTGTCTGGAGTTGTTTTGGGGCACTGCCACCATGATTTGCCCCTCTCAGAGCATGGAGCTCTGCCCCAGGGGCCATTGACTTCCCCTGTCTGGAGCTGTTTTGTGGCACTACACCATGATTTGCCCCTCTCATAGCATGGAGCTCTGCCACAGGGGGGCCATTCAGCTCAAATGCCTGGAGCTGTTTTGGGGCACTGCATCGTGATTTTCCCCTCTCAGAGCATGGAGCTCTTCCCCAGGTGCCATTGAGCTCCCCTGTCTGGAGCTGTTTTGGGGCACTGCACCACGATCTGCCACACTCAGTACATGGAGCTCTGCCCCAGGGGCCATTCAGCCCAATTGTCTGGAGCTTTTTTGGGGTACTGCCACCTGATCTGCCCCTCTCAGTACATGGAGCTCTGCCCCAGGGGCCACTCAGCTCAAGTACCTGGAGCTGTTTTGAGGCACTGCACCATGGTTTGCCCCTCTCAGAGCATGGAGCTCTGCCCCAGGGGGCCATTCAGCTCCCCTGCCTGGAGCCCTTTTGGGGCACTGCCACCATGATTTGCCCCTCTCATAGCATGGAGCTCTGACCCAGGGGCCACTCGGCTCAAATGCTGGGAGCTGTTTTGGGGCACTGCACCATGATTTGCCCCTCTCAGAGCATGGAGCTCTGCCCCAGGGGCCACTCAGCTCCCCTGTCTGGAGCTGTTTTGGGGTACTGCCACCATATTTACCCCCTCGCCATACATGGAGACTAGTCCTTCTCAGACAATTGTACAAGTCCAAAGGACTAGCCAGTTCAATTCTCTGGAGCTGTTTTGGGGCACTGCACCATGATCTGCCCCTCTCATAGCATGGCGCTCTGCGCCGGTGGTGTTATTTATAATAAAGCATAAACCTTGAGGGCTGGCTGGCGAGAGCCGTGGGCACGTTAATAGCCAGCCTTCATGGTGTTAGTGTTATTTAAAAGACAAAAACCTTGAGGGGGTTATGGCCCTATGGAAATGACTATGGCCCTGCGGAAAGGACCTATGGTCCTTTGCAAAGGGCCTTTGGCCTTGTGGAGGGGTTGTTGCCCTGTAGAAGGAGCTTGTGGCCCTGTTGAGAGAGCTGGAGGGGCTTGAGGCCCTATTTAAAGGCCTGTGGCCCTGTAGAAAGCTCCTTTGGCCTTGATGAAGGGGCTTGTGCCCTGCAGACAGGCAATGTGACTCTGTGGAGAGAGCTGGAGGGGGTTGTGGCCGTGTGGAAAGTGCATTTGGCCCTGTGCAGGGGAGCTATGGCCCTGTAAAGAGAGCCTGTTGTCCTGTGGAGAAGAGTTGGAGGGGATTGTGGCCCTGTGGAAAGGCCTTTGACCCTGTATAGGGATCTGTTGCCCCGCAGAGGGGCATGTGGTGATGTAAAGAGAACGGGAGGGAGTTTTGCTCTGCTGAAAAGGCCATGTGTAGCGGGCTGCAGGGGCCTGTGGAAGGCTCTGGAGTAAGATTGGGGCCTATGAAGTCCTTTGCAGTAAACAACATGCAACATGATTGCCTGTGGAGAGAGCTGGAGGTTCTTGTGGCACTGTGGAAAGGCCTGTGGCCCGGTAGGAGCCTGTGGTCCTGTGGATAGAGCTGAAGGGGCTTGTGGCCCTGTGGAAAGGCCTGTGACCCTGTATAGTGGTCTGTTGCCTTGTGGAGAGAGCTGGAGGGGCTTGTGGCCCTGAGGAAAGAGCCTATGGCCCTGTGGCGAGAGCTGAAGGTGGGTGCGGCCCTGTGGAAAGACCTGTGACCCTGTAGAGGGATCTGTGGCCCTTCAAATGGGCCTGTTGCCCTGTGGAGAGAGCTGGAGGGGGTTATGGCCCTGTGGAAATGCCTATGGCCCTGCGGAAAGGGACCTCTGGCCCTTTACAAAGGGTCATTGGCCTTGTGGAGTGGGCTATTGCCCTGTTGACGGGCCTGTGGCCCTGTGTGATTGTTGATAGCCTGACAAATCATCCCATAAAAACTTGCATATTTTTCAAGGATCCTGTAGCTTAAAGATGTTTCCTGACCATTCACTTTAATGTTCAGGAAGCATCCTACAGCAACAAGATTCTTAAAAAATACACAAGTGTTAAACACTGTGTAGCTTTGTGGTTACTTACCAATTCATCTTCTCTGCTGCAACTTGAGCTTCCAGGGCATTCCTGATTTGCTTCTTACCTTTGACCTACAGAAAGAGGTGTGCGCGTGAGAGAGTCATTGAGAGGCACATAGAGGCAAAGAGGGAAACAAAGGGGCAAAGGGAGGCACATAGAGGCATACAAAAGGTAAATAGAAGCACAGGGAGGGACAGAGAGGCACAGAGAACGATAGAGAGCCACAGATGGGCAAAGACAGAGATTGAGAGGCTCGTGAAGGCACAGAGACAAAAAAAGGCACTTTGGATGGAAAGAGCACCAGAGAGAGCATGCGAGAGAGTGGTGCAATGGGGAGAGATCAAAAGCGAGCGCCAGTGATGCACTGGAGAGTGAGAGAGCACAAAAGAGAGCTGTGCACTATAAAGACAGAGGAGTGCCAGAGAGCGGTGCAGTAGGGAGAAAGAGAACACGTCAGAGAGTGGTGCACTGGAGAGAGAGTGAAAGAGCACCAGAGAGCATTGCACTGGGGAGAGAGAAAGAGAGAGAGACAGAAAGCAGACACAGAAAGCAGTGTGCCAGTGAAAAAGGGCACCAGAGAGTGATGCACTGACTAGACAAATGGTCATTTTTATAGGCAGTTCTACATGTTGGGTTGCTGGACAGCTGGGGGTCATGCTTACCGTTGTTAGGGATGGTAATATATTCTGCTTCCCTAGGCCTGATTTCCAGGGACTGCACTGCTCTGACTGGCAGGAGCACTTTTATGGCTACCTGACCTTTAAATTATTATGGATTCTAGTAATACTGACAAAGCATTAGACTAAACGGCTCAGAAACCTGACGGTAGTAAATGATTGTGCCATTTGAACAATTGTCAGAATTGTTTCATCATAGCCATATGACTTCCACTTTATTTTTATCTGTAAAATAGTTATTAAAGGGACTCTGTCACCAGGTTTTTGACATCCCATCTGACAGCAGCATAATGTAGAGATAGAAATCCTGATCCAGCAATGTCTCACTTACTGAGCTCCTTGCTGTCATTTTGATAAAATTACTGTTTTCTCTGTTGCAGATTTGGCAGCTCCCAAGTATGACTGGACTACTTGAGTAGTGCTCTAATGATAATCTCCAGATGATTTAACAGTGTTTTAATGCAAACTATACTGAGCAGCCTAGTAAGTGATACATCGTTGGAATAAAGATCTCTGTGTCCACATTATGGTGCGCTCTGATGAGATGGCTAAAACCTGGTGACAGAATCCATTTAACACTAATACAAACAGTACAAATGTTTATAATAAAGAAAATCTTCTCCCATTGCTTCGAGGGCCCCGTTCACATGGAATTGTAGAACAACCTAGAACCGAGAAGAAACAAATAAAACATGAATTAAAAAACTTTTACAAGACCGAAACTTTAGTCTCCGAAACGCCTCATTCTTTCTTGGGAGCTGATCACTGCCGTCTTCTTAATCTCTTCAAAGGAAAGAAGGGGAATACATATGTTAAAACAGAAATGTTTATTGTTCAAGGACAATGTGAATGAGTATATTGACCAATTACCCTGGGTGTTTCCTTTTCCTCAACTGCATCCCTGTCTTCATGGACCTTGTTGTGACCCTAGGTTCGATTGGTGCTCTCCGCCTGATATAAATAATAACATTACATTTTCTGGGCACTTAGAGTGGTATAAGTTGGCAGGTCTGATATGACTGAGGTCTGCTGTGATATCATTTCAGTGTGAATGAGAGAAGATGTGTATTGCATGTAGAACTGGTGTATTTATCCTACAAGTTTGGGGACTAATGGGGCCGTCACACATGTCAATGTCGCCAGCGATGAGAAGGCTGATCGCTGGTGAGCTGACACATATGCGGACTTACCATCGATCAGGACCAGCGAGAACACTGGTAACTATGTAAACACGCGGGTAACTAAGCGCCTCGTGGCGCTTAGTTACCCGCTGTGTAACATGGATACCAGCTCCCAGCGCTTGCTGAGAGGCGTTGGGAGCTGGCTTCTCGCTTGTCTCCCTGTGTCACATGCAGCGATGCTGCGTGTCCACCGGGCGACCATCGCCAGGTTTTAGAACATGTTCTAAAACCTGGCGACCATCAACCAGCGATTTATCGCTGGTTGATTAGCCCTGTCACACACGTCAATATTGCTGCAACATCATGTGCAGCAGTGATATTGACGTGTGTGACAGCCCCATAAGGCTCTTTCCGCGATGGAGATATCATCAATAAACGCCGGTTAATATACCGTTCCGCCTACTGTTTTCAAGTGGCCGCTACTGAGAGCACTTTGCCTGGGTATAGGGCTGAGGATGCTCGGAAGAACAAGTCATTGTCCATAACATCACAAGCTATGTAGAGGACTTTCAGGGCTACGAGAGCTACTTTTCAGCATTTGCTCCGGTACCATAGGTCTTATTCAATTGGTACCGGAGTTTGGTAAACACTGGTGGCCAAACTCTTGGTGAATATAGAAGTGCTGCATATCTGTCAGCCTAGATGTCCTCTATTTACCTTGAAAGTTTGAGGACAGAGTCTCCTTCTGCAGCACAGAAACAGAAGTCAGAATAACATGAAAAAATGTGTTACCGAAAAATGGCCACAAGATACCACCACTAAATGATTTCACGGTTTTTGGGCTGTTACTCTTGGTGGGGAAAAGTCTTCGACCACAAATGCATAGGGTGTTTAGAGGAATTTTACGACTACAAGAACTACCTTGCGACTTTTGAATCAGACTTGGAGCCGGAGTTACCGGAACCTACTGACACCCACACATCGGCAGTTTCCCAACTCCTACTAGCTTGCTTGATTTAATGATATACCCACCTTTGAGTCCTACTATTTAAATTTGACACACTGAGGTCCTCTGTTTCACCCTGGGCACTGTAGTCTTCAGCTTCCTGGACCATTTGCTCCTCTTCTCCATTGCTCCCTTCTGCTTCTTTTTAGGGGAGATAGAAAACAATATTACATTTTTATCAACAGTTTGGTGAAATAGATCATAAGTGCTTTGCAATAAATTACCTTGAGCTGCTGGGTTGAGGTTGATTTTCCGATGCTTTCCCTGCTGCCAAGACCAGTGTGTATGCTTGGCAGAGGTCTCCTAACGTTCTTTCTCTGTAATTCCTCTCTGCTGTCATGTTGGAGTGACTGAGATATTTAGAGAAAAGATACCTCTCTTTCTCTGTTAAATGTGACACGGCCCATGTTTCACAAGTTTTTCTTGCCACCTGACTAGAGATGGATTTAAGTTTGTACCTAGATAGCGATAGAGTAGATCATAAATACATGGCACAGCATCATTAATGTAAGATTTTTACTTTTAAGACTTACTTCTTCTGGTAGCGGTCAAGGTCATTGGATATATTATGTATGTGTTTTCCGGTAGTCGATAAGAAGAATCTATCCGGACTGTCTTGTTTGGCCAGCACTGGTCTCACTTTTTCAAAGTAGACGTTAAACCACTGAAACAAAAAAAAATAAACAAAACAAAAACAGTAAACCATTTGATAAAAGAGCCCAACTTGGTCTTTATCTTAAGGTATAAAATTTGAAAAAAAAAACTAAATTAATTGCCGGTGTCAGACAGCACCAACGTCACAGAGGGACGTGCCTGACGAGGAGAGGGAAACCTACAGACTAAATGGGCGGTATCTCTCCTCCGCCTCAGTTGTATTCCGAGCATGAGAGGGACTACACAATATAAATATATAGAAAAGTCACCTCACACCAACCATTTGTCAGACTATAAACTATACCCACCACTCATTAAGAGTGCAGAACATCTGTGATAAGGGAGAGCATATCTATTATTACTGATAAAGCATCTTGGAAGCTGCTGCAACATACATTCTTGTTAAGAAAATGCACTATCCTGGACACAGATGCTGTAATTTTGCATCCAGGATACTGCGGGGGAAATAAGGGAAAGACTCCCAACACACCTGCAGCAGGATTTAGCACCACGTTGTCCTGTAAAACCTGCATAAAGGGAGGATCTATTGAAAGGGACTGAATGTTGCTTATACTCTTTGGCTGAAGTCATGACAACTAACAGATCCCTCTCTAATGTGGGTGCCGTCGTAGTGACAGGAACATCTTACCATTTCTTCTTCTTCAGTAAGCACAAAACAG
The DNA here is from genome assembly GCF_046119375.1 of Phyllobates terribilis. NCBI lineage: Eukaryota > Metazoa > Chordata > Amphibia > Anura > Dendrobatidae > Phyllobates > Phyllobates terribilis. The sequence continues at coordinate 1,943,342 of NW_027363111.1, forward strand.
GCTACTTGGTGGGCAGCAGTTTTATGGGATTTATCTCCGACAATTATTAGCTGTTCATTTTGATAGATGTGACGCATCCTCTCTGTCCACTCAGAAACCTGTGAGTCAAGACATGGGAAAGTTAGATAGACATGTGGCTTTAAATAAGGATAATGAGTAGGTTGTTACTTACCGTCATGTTTCTGACAACTCCTGGTCTTTGTAAGTGTTTTAGTATGATTAAGGCCTCAAGGTAATAGAGAATCTCCAACTGATGCACTTCATTTCGGGATCCTCCTTGGACATCCTCGATGGCTTGCAGGAAAGCTGGCTTTGCGACGGTCAGGATCTCCCGGCATTGCTGAGGTGTTTTGTCCAATTTATGCAACTCCAGGTACCTAAGAGAAAGATTAATAAATGTGACTGATAGGTGAGGCCTCTAGCTAAAGTATGTGTGGGAAACCCAGGAGCAAGGGAGAGAGAAATTACAAAAAAAAATATTACTTGTACATCTGTAAGAATAAATATTAGCTGACATACCTTTTGCCGACTACCTCTTTAGCAATCTCCTTGGACAATGTCTTCTGAATGTCCGCAGTCACATTCCTGAAATACTTCATGGCCTTGAAGAGTTTTTCATTTAGATTTTTTAAACCGGTCGCAAACAGTAGACAGTGGACAAGTCTCCGGACGTGCTTTAGGTAGTTGGTGACAGTTTGGTTGCACAGGCCGAGATCTTGAAGGTATTTGAAAAATAAGCGGGTCTTTCCAATCTCCGTCGCAAAGTTGAGGCTCACACGACGATTGTTGATGAAGTATAGAAACCTTGACACATCTTCAACATTTTGTTTGTATCTCTCCAGCTTGCAATGGTTCTGCAAATAAGAGGAAAAACCTTTTAATATTGTATGAGACAGAGAATGGCGATCATAAAAACCTGCATCTTTCATTTTGATCCTCTTCTCAGCTCTCCAATTCTGGCTTGGAAATCTAGAAATTTGGAGGAAAGAACAACAGGTCAGAGTAGAAACAAATTACAACTTTGAGAAAAATACTATGTATGTATATATACAGTGGCGTCCTGTCAATGGTAGCAGACCATGTGGCCACTGCGGGGCCCGTGAGTCCAGGGGTCCCTGTGCCAGCGCATTTACTGGGCTCCCACCCACCACTGGTAGAATCTGGGTTAATATCAGGCCTCTGGTCAGCTGGGGGTCCCACTCATCATTGTCAGGGGTAGTAATCTTTTCTGTGTCCCGGGGCAAGATTTATGTGGACCGCAGTGCTCTGATTGGCAGCAGCACTTAGGTGGCTGCCTGCCCTTTATACGGAGCATCCACTGCTGAATGCTGCATGTATTGAAGTTCATTTGTGGAACTAGCGCATGATGCTCTCCTGTCCAAGTGATTAAGATAGGAGTGGCAGCGCAAGTCAGTATGCCCCACCAAAGCTGTGTATTTCTGGGGCACTCTTTTGGCATCCTGCTTTATGGCTGCAATGGAAGGGGAGTAGAGGGCCTGAAATAGGAGAAAAACTACTTTGTAAGGCCTGAAAAGATGTGGGATATGCTATTATGTGACCCAGATGAATATTATTTTTATTGCTTTTTTTGGGGGGGAGGAGGAAATTATAAACTTTAATATGGGGAGGAACTATTTCCATTTACACCCCTGTATGGATTTGTATAAAAAAAAAACATATTTTATACACACACACACACACACATACACACACACACACACACACACACACACGGACACTGACCTCGGCCTGTCTTCATCTGTTTGGCTGGTATTTTCCTCCCTTTCTCTAGTCTCTGGTTGTTGATCGGCTTCATTGTCGGATGTTTCAGAGGATGTAGAGTCTTCTGCAGCTGGAAGATGCACCAATTCAGGATTTGATATGGCTGGGTGCGTTGATGTGCCAGTTGATGTAGATGGCTCCTCATCTTTAACAGTCCTGTAAATTATAAAAATCCTTAGTAATAACGTGAAGTACAATCTTGAGTAGGCCAGCAGTGTTGACAATTTTTTAAAGTGGCCTAAAAGCCAGGATGTGCTGAGGCCAAGGCAATGTTTGAGCAAGGGATTAAAGTAAATTCCTTGTATAAATTTACACTGACCTGTAGACATCATAATCCTCTGTGACGGGCGGCTCCTCCTCCGTGACGGGCGGCTCCTCCTCCGTGACGGGCGGCTCCTCCTCCGTGACGGGCGGCTCCTCCTCCGTGACGGGCGGCTCCTCCTCCGTGACGGGCGGCTCCTCCTCCGTGACGGGCGGCTCCTCCTCCGTGACGGGCGGCTCCTCCTCCGTGACGGGCGGCTCCTCCTCCGTGACGGGCGGCTCCTCCTCCGTGATGGGCGGCTCCTCCTCCGTGATGGGCGGCTCCTCCTCCGTGACGGGCGGCTCCTCCTCCGTGACGGGCGGCTCCTCCTCCGTGATGGGCGGCTCCTCCTCCGTGACGGGCGGCTCCTCCTCTGTGACGGGCGGCTCCTCCTCTGTGACGGGCGGCTCCTCCTCTGTGACGGGCGGCTCCTCCTCTGTGACGGGCGGCTCCTCCTCTGTGACGGGCGGCTCCTCCTCTGTGACGGGCGGCTCCTCCTCTGTGACGGGCGGCTCCTCCTCTGTGACGGGCGGCTCCTCCTCTGTGACGGGCGGCTTTTCCTCTGTGACAGGCGGCTTTTCCTCTGTGACAGGCGGCTCTTCCTCTGTGATGGGCGGCTCCTCCTCGATGACTCTAGACATTTCCTCCTCAACAGGTAGCACTTCCTCATCGTTGGGCAGCTCTTGCTCACTGGCTGGCAGCTCATCCTGCACAGGTGATGCCCCCTCATCTTCAACAATCCTGTAAAAAAAAAAACATGTGATTATTTGGCATAGTTCAGAACATAAATGCAAACCTATAAAGCTTACACAAGTATGAACATCAGTATTCAAAGAATAAGATGCTAGTGGGGCATACCTGGCCATAGTTGGTTTCTCGGTTAGGATAAATCCTCTGTCCTCCATGAAGGAGATAAGATCGTCCTTTGTAGTGATCTCTGGAATCTTGTCATAAGGGATATATCTTCCTTTTGTTGCAATTGCTATCAGTGAGTTTTTAGATTCTTTCACTAGCGCATCCTTCTCCTGTTGTGTACAGTATCTAAGGCATTGTCGTGTAAGATGCTGTGGCAGTTGAGTAACTGTTTTGTAACATAGTGGACATGTCTTCAGCATCCTGAAGCCGCTGTAAAAAATAAAAATGTAAGATCAGGAACAATATCAGTGAGAATCTAGCTTGTCCACCCTCTAATATCAACCAGCATTTTTTATGTTTCAGCAGGATAATTGGATTTCAAAAATCAGATTTTTTTTTTACAACAAATACACAGCTCATGAGACTCTTTTGATTTAGAAAAGGCACGTCTCATCATTGCCATGTATATATTTTTTAAAAAGATGAGGGCTGGCTCTAGAGTGTATTTTGACCACCAACAGCCAGCCCTCATTTTTGGTCAAGTCCGGACAAAAACGTACAGTTTTTTAAGGAGCAATTGTTTAGCACAAGTTGATGCACTTTTATAGCATACTACACAAATTGTGGCAATATTGTTCCCATAACACATGCGTTTATTTATCATATGCACGTTCCTAGATCTTGCGCAAATCTGAGGTTTTGCAAGAATTATTTAGATTGACAAAAATACCGTGCAAAAAATTAATGTGGTGTTGACTATGCAAATGCTTTGCACATGACCGGCACTCATTTATCAGTCAAAACGGAGCAAAAATGAGTGAGCGAGCAAGTGCATATACAGTTTAAAGCCTTTTCACACTGAAAACTTTGAAAGATACAGAAAGACCGCGCCAAAAACATAAACCCTTTCTGTGACTGAGCCTGAACAATTGCAAGCCCTAACATGATGTTATAATTAGTGTTGAGCCACCCCCGTAGTGTTCGGGTTCGGTTCGTCGAACACCGGGATGTTCGAGGAACTGTTCGTCGAACTGTTCGTCGAACACCTTAGAACACCGTCGAACACCGTTAAAACCAATGGCAGGCAAACAAAAACACATAGGAACACATAGAAAACACCTTCAAAGGTGTCCAAAAGCTGACAAACTGCTCAGAAGACGCTTTCTTTAAAAAAGCCGGCCGGCAATTCAGCAGCGGCATACACCGGTACCCGACAATTTAGACATGAAGGAATAGAGCCTCACACATAGATTAGATAGATAGAAGCATGTCAGTCACACATATAAGAAGCACAGTGACAGTGTTGCTTACTGTACTTGTCATTTAGTGTAAAGGATTTATTAAAAAATATAATAGTGTTTTCGTGCACCGTCTCTTTAAAAAAGCCGGCCGGCAATTCAGCATCTGTACCCGACAATTTATAACAGACAGAATAGAGCATCACACATAGATTAGATAGATAGAAACATGTCAGTCACATATATAAGAAGTACAGTGACAGTGTTGCTTACTGTACTTGTCATTTAGTGTAAAGGATTTATTAAAAAATATAATAGTGTTTTCGTGCACCGTCTCTTTAAAAAAGCCGGCCGGCAATTCAGCAGCGGTACCCGACAATTTATAACAGACAGAATAGAGCTTCACACATAGATTAGATAGATAGAAACATGTCAGTCACATATATATGAAGTACTGTGACAGTGTTGCTTACTGTACTTGTCATTTACTGCAAAGGATTTATTAAAAAAAATAATAGTGTTTTCATGCACCGTCTCTTTAAAAAAGCCGGCCGGCAATTCAGCATCTGTACCCGACAATTTATAACAGAAAGAATAGAGCTTCACACATAGATTAGATAGATAGAAACATGTCAGTCACATATATAATAAGTACAGTGACAGTGTTGGTTACTGTACTTGTCATTTAGTATTAAAATAAAGGATTTATTATTAAAAAAAATTGGCGTGGGGTTCCCCGTAATTTTAGTCTCTAGCGGAGGTTAAGCAGACAGCTGGGGCAGATGTTTGAAGCCTGGGAAGGGGGTAATACCCACGGAGCTTCCCAGGCTACTAATATCAGCCCCCAGCTGAATACCTAGCCTTTACTAGCTATTAAAATGGAGGACCCCCCCAAAAAAATGACGTGGGGTCCCCCCTAATTTAATAGCTAGCAAAGGCTAGGCAGACAGCTGGGGGCTGATATTAATAGCCCAGGAAGGGAGCCATGAATATTGGCCCCCTCCCAGGCTAGAAACACCAGCCGTCAGCCGCCCCAGAAATGGCGCATCCATAGGATGCGCCAATTCTGGCACTTAGCCTCGCTCTTCCACGCTGCCCTGGTGCGGTGGCAGGGGGTAATAGGGTTGGGGTTGATGTCAGCTTATAATGCCAGCTGACATCAAGCCCAGGTTAGTAATGGAGAGGCGTCTATAAGACACCCCCATTACTAACCCCATAGTCAAAGTTAAAAGAAAACACAAACACCCAGAATAAAGTCCTTTAATTGAAATAAAGACACAATTCTTTATTGTTCTAAATTAAACCATACTTACCATCACGCCCATTCCAGCTGAAGCCAACGATCTCCTGCAATAAAAGAAAAATAATAAAGCAACCTCATCCTTACCTTTCCATGGTTCCCAGGACAGCTTCAGCTCTGCTACATCGAGATAACAGGCTGGACCGCAGCAGAACGCTGCCATCCAGCCTTTCATCCCGCAGACACTGAGAAGCGCAGGCATGCTTGTGCTCCTCAGTGTCTGACTGTGACGGCATCCAGATGAGCCGACAATGAACTCGACGCACCTCATGTACGTCACTGACAGCGTGGGAAAATTCTCCTGCACTCAGCGCTTCAGCGTGAGAATTTTCTCACGCTGTCAGTGACGTGCATGAGGTGAGCCGAGTTCATTGGACATGACCTCGGCTCATCTGGATGCCGTCACAGCCAGACACTGAGTAGCGCAAGCATGCCTGCGCTTCTCAGTGTCTGCGGGATGACAGGCTGGATGGCAGCGTTCTGCTGCGGTCCAGCCTGTCATCTCGATGTAGCAGAGCTGAAGCTGTCGTGGGAGCCATGGAAAGGTAAGGATGATGTTGCTTTATTATTTTACTTTTATTGCAGGAGATCATTGGCTTCAGCTGGAATGGGCGTGGCGGTAAGTATGGTTTAATTTAGAACAATAAAAAAGAATTGTGTGTTTATTTCAATTAAAGGATTTTATTCTGGGTGTTGTGTTTTTTTAAATACTTTACTAGAAATTCATGGTGGTCATGTCTAATATTGGCGTGACCCCATGAATTTCGGGCTTAGGGCCAGCTGATAATGCCAAGCTGGCCTTAACCCCTTTATTACCCAGTGAGCCACCGCACCAGGGCCCTGGATGAGTTGGGTACAGCGCCAGAAGATGGCGCTTCTATGAACGCGCCATTTTCCGGGGCGGCTGCAGACTGCAATTTGCAGCGGGTGGGGCCCAGAAAGCTTGGGCCTCCCTGCGCTGCAGATTCCAGCCCCCAGCTGCCTGCTGTACCTGACTGGACACAAATATAGGGCGAAGCCCTACATCAATTTTTTTTTCATTATTTCATGAATTTCCTGAAATAATTTAAAAAAAATTGACGTGGGGCTTCGCCCTATATTTGTGTCCAGTCAGGTACAGCAGGCAGGAACGGGCTGCCCCCAACCACCAGCTGCCTATTTGTACCTGGCCGGACACAACAATATAGGGAAGCCCTTTTTTAAAAAAATTATTTCATGAAATAATTAAAAAAAAATTGACGTGGGGCTTCGCACTATATTTGTGTCCAGCCAGGTACAGCAGGCAGGGACGGGCTGCCCCCAACCACCAGCTGCCTATTTGTACTGGCCAGACACAACAATATAGGGAAGCCCTTTTTTAAAAAAATTATTTCATGAAATAATTTAAAAAAAATTGACGTGGGGCTTCGCACTATATTTGTGTCCAGCCAGGTACAGCAGGCAGGGACGGGCTGCCCCCAACCACCAGCTGCCTATTTGTACCTGGTTGGACACAATAATATAGGGAAGCCCTTTTTTTCTTAATTATTCCATGAATTTCATGAAATAATTAAAAAAAAAATGCGTGGGGCTTCGCCCTATTTTTGTGCCCAGCCAGGTACAACTAGGCAGCTGGGAGCTGGAATCCGCAGCGGAGGGAGGCCCAAGCAGGCTGCTGTGTGCTGCTGGCCTCGCTCTGCATGTCCTCCTGCCACGTTGGGTCAGTTACTAGATCATCCACCACCTCCTCCTCTTCCATTTGCGCACCACGATCCTCCTCCTCACTTCCTGGCAATTGTGTCTCGTCATCGTCTCCGCAGATGTTTTGGGCCACGTGCTTGTGTAGTGCGGGGATGGCACACTGGGCAAAATAGTGTCAGCTGGGGACCGAGTACCGAGGGACGGCCACCGCCATAAGGTTGCGGAAAGATTCCGTCTCCACCAGCCTAAAAGGCAGCATTTCCAACGCAAGCAGTCGTGAAATGTGCGAATTTAGGACTGTGGCCTGTGGGGCGTTAGCTGCGAATTTCCGCTTTCGTTCAAAGGTCTGGGATATGGACAATTGAACGCTGCGGTGGGACGTGGACGTGGACGTTGATGCTGTTTCTTGAGAAACTGCCATAACAAGTGAAGACTGAGAGGAGGGGGCATCTTTACATGCAGTATGGACAGGGGATTGGCTGGCACACACAACAGGGGGTTCTATTGCACGCACAACAGTGGAAGAAGCAGTGGTGACACCCGCTGACACTGGTCGTGGACCCTGGGGTTCACCCCACAAAGTCGGGTGCTTTGCTGCCATGTGCCTGATCATGCTGGTGGTGGTCAGGCTGGTAGTTTTGTCACCCCTGCTGATGCTGGCATAGCAGGTGGTACAAATGGCCTTTTTGGGGTTATCAGCAGAGTCTTTAAAAAAATTCCACACTCTGGAAGACCTACAGGTTGTACTGGCAACGTCCCTCTTGTTGGTGTTCCGGCTAACTGTTGACTGCCTTCTGTGTGCGGCCACCACACTGCTTCTTCCTGCCTGTTGGGGTACTCTGCCTCCCTCACCCTGTGTGCTGCTGGCCTCGCTCTGCATGTCCTCCTGCCACGTTGGGTCAGTTACTAGATCATCCACCACCTCCTCCTCTTCCATTTGCGCACCACGATCCTCCTCCTCACTTCCTGGCAATTGTGTCTCGTCATCGTCCACCTCTTGTGACAAATTGCCAGCGTCGACTTCCTGTGACCGTGGCTGTTCAAATATTTGGGCATCGCTACATGGGATTTCCTCTTCCACCACTTCAAGCGGAGCAGGCGAGGGGCACAAATCTGGAAATGAACCAGTGAACAGCTCTTCAGAGTGTCCAAGTGTGGGATCAGTTGCTGTCTGACGACACTCGGCATGGTGGGAGGAAGGAGCATCAGGGTGAGGAGGAATATGCGGTCGAGACTCACGGCTACTAAGATTTGACCGTGTGGAAGACAGACCGGAGGTGGTGGTGCCCAGGTAACTGGAAGTATTATCTGCTATCCAATTAATAACCTGTTCACACTGATCAGTTCGCAATACTGATGTTGTTCTGTGCTTCCCTAGTAATTCGGTCAAGAAGTGGGAGCGAGAAGATGTGGCTGTTGGTTGTGGCACATTTTCACCTTGGCCACGGCCCCGTCCTCTGCACGCACCATCACCTGAACGTCCAGTTCCACGTCCCTTGCCACGCGCCTTGCCCATTGTAAAGGAAGTAAAATAGCTTACACTCGCACTGTCAATCAATGGAAAAAGGGTAATAAAGAGTAGATTAGAACCGTGGAAGAGGAAAACCACAGTTCTATTTCTCTGGCCTACACCCGACTGTTTTAAACAATCTGAACAATCAGGGAGAAACTATTACTGTTTTTCTTTATGGAAAAAATACCAAAAGCTGAATAATAGAGATTTTTTACCATGGAATGGCAAAAACACAGTTATTGTTTATTGGGGTATACCAGACTATTTTAAATAGATATATTTGCGGCTGAACAGTGAGCGACACACTCAAACTGTTTTTTTTAAGGTAAAAATGGCCCAAAAGTGGATAATACAGATGTCTGAACCGTGGAACTGCAAAACCACACTACTATTTCTCTGTCCTACACCAGACTATTTTCAACAAGTATATTTGTGTCTGAACAATCAAGAGACACTATTACGGTTTTTCTTTACAGAAACATACCAAAAGCTGGATAAGAGAGATTTTTCACCGTGGGGCGGCAAAACCACAGTTATAATTTACTGGTGTATACCAGACTCTTTTAAACAGATATATTTGAGTCTGAACATCAGGAGACACTATTACTGTTTTTCTTTACGGCAAAAATTGCCAAAAGCAGGATAATAGAGATTTTTCACCGTGGAATGGCAAAACCACAGTTATACTTTACTGGTGTATACCAGACTCTTTTAAATAGATATATTTGCGGCTGAACAGTGAGCGACACACTCAAACTGTTTTTTTTTAGGTAAAAATGGCCCAAAAGTGGATAATACAGAGGTTTGAACCGTGGAACTGCAAAACCACACTTCTATTTCTCTGGCCTACACTAGACTCTTAAAAAAATATATTTGTGTCTGTACTGTCACAGACACACTTTATTTTTTTCTGGGGGGGGGGACACCAAAAGGTTAATAAGATGGGTATTTGTGAAGGAGGAAAAAATAAAAAAGAGGATTTAGATAAAAAAAAGGATTTTTCCTGGCCCCGAGACCTGGAGCTAAGTCCAGCAATTACAGCAACTGGAGCACACAGGACTGTAATGCAGCGTTTGCTGGTATAACCACTGCGTCTCCTATACAGCCTGTCTGTCTGATATCTGGGATGGATATTAGTCCTGAGAAGGACTGTTTGTTTGATCTGGCAGCCTTTACAGACCCTACACTAACTATTTCGCAGTATATATCTCTCCCTAAATCAGCAGCGCTGTCCTTACACTGTCTGATCCCAGCCGTCTGTGTCCAAGATGGCGGCGCCCAGTTTTAAATACTCAAGGCGACGCAGTGCGGCCAGCCAATCAATGTACTGCCCACAACCAACATGGCTGCGGCATTACAGTGACTGGCTGGCAATCCCTGTATGTTCATTGGCTCTGTAAAGAGCGCCAAACATGGAGGGCGGAGATCCGAGCTCCCGCCCGAGTAACCCGGAAATGCTCGGTGCTCGCCGAACATCCCGAGTAGCGTGATGCTCGGGCGAGTACCGAGCAGTGTCGAGCATGTTCACTCAACATTAGTAGGCATCCTTATGTGTAATGTGGTTAATCTGCCTGTTGTCAACACACATCCTCATTGTACCATCCTTCTTACTCACGAGAACTAATGGAGCTGCCCAGGGGCTACAACTATCTCTGATCACCCCAGCCTCCTTCATCTCCTGTAACTTTCCTTTGGCACATTGATAGTAAGTAGTGTTGAGCCACCCCCGTAGTGTTCGGGTTCGGTTCGTCGAACACCGGTATGTTCGCCGAACTGTTCTCCGAACACCATTAAAACCAATGACAGGCAAACAAAAACACATAGAAACATATAGAAAACTCCTTCAAAGGTGTCCAAAACCTGACAAGAAACATATAGAAAACTCCTTCAAAGGTGTCCAAAACCTGACAAACTGCTCAGAAGACACAACTAACACATGGAAAAAGTGACAAGTAAATATAGTCATGCGAAAAGAAAAGAGGTGGAGGAGTAAAAGGAGGGGGAGACACAGATATAGGCATGTCATGCCCTTCTAAAACCAAAAAAGTGCGAAGCCGACACGGCCAGTCCGTTCCTGCCCGTGCGACCTCCGTGTCGCCGGGTTTGTGCCAGAGCTGCGGTGGACCCTGACGGCCAGCCCTCCTCTCCCAATACTGGTGCCAGTCCGCTGATGGGTCGGTGGAGGCAGGTCTAAGCTCTGTAATTTAAATTGTCTCTCTAATTTGAATGAATACACTTTAAATCCTTTTACAAGGATCTATTGGAGGGCAAGTCTGATGCCAGCAGCCACGGTAATTCCAGCTCCAGTAGCGTCCACTAAAGCTGCTGCAGTTAAAAAGCTTTTATAAGGATCGAGCTTGGCGGTCCACCGCAAGGCGTCCTACCGCCTATCCCAGCCCCTGTGCCTTGGGGTGCCTCCCCGGATGCGCTTCACTGAGTGTCCCGGTGGCCCGAAGCATTTCCTTTGAAAAAATTAAGTGTCCAAAGTACAGGTAGTGTAGCTTGCTTAACAGCTGGGATAATCCGCTGACTAGCAGACACTGCTACTAGGCACAAAGTAATGCCTGGGCTAGATGCAGTTAAAAATTTGTAATTAGATCTACAGGCGGTGGCTACTCCGCTGACTAGCAGACACTGAAGCTTTGCAGCAGACCTCTGATTCCCAGGCTATAGTATGAGTAAACAGCTCTTCAGACTCAACCATCTGTGTTACCCCAAGCCATAGTGTATGTACTTTCTTATGGTTAAAAGGGGGGGGTAGAGACCCGACCCACCTGGAATTGACGATGCCAACGTCATGTAAAACACAGCAAGGGGACTCCAAAAAGAGTCTCCATTTTTTCCAAAAATTGTGGCACAGACACCACTTAAGTGGCATCAATTGTCCCAGAGTTGCTTAAAATGGTTGGTGAGGTGATTTTCCAAAATCCTAAAGCTTTTAGTCTCCCCAGGATGACACAGTTGGGGCAGATGGTGGTTGGACCGGCCCGCTAGGCCGCATTGTAGCACACTGAGCTTCCCACTGCAACTTATGCTTCATATCCATGTGACGGTTCAAGCATAAAGTACTCAAACTATTGTTTTTTTGGCCTCTACTTAGCTTTTGGTGACAAATGTTACAGATAACATGAGTTGGGTCATCCTTAGACATCTCAAAAAATGCACAGGCTATGCAAGGTTTAGAGCCCATGCGACTCTGCTACTAGCAATACTATCAAATGATTGGCTGGGTTAGATGCAGTAAAAAATTCTTATTAGATACACAGGCGGTGCAGCTTGCTTCACAGCTGGGCTACTACGCCCAAAGTATTGGTAGCCTCTATACTAAATAAGGAAGGATTCACTGACTGTGGTGGCCCCTCCGCGGGCCGAGGCGATTGGTCATCCACTTTCGCTGCCCCTTTCTCAATGAATTCACAAACATCTACCGTCAGTTTGGAGTCCCATTATGCCCAACAAAAACCATAGGCCCCACAACAAAGATATTGTTGTGACACACACAGCCAATGACACATGCCCTTGCTTGTGTGAAAAAAAGCACTTCGCTCCGTGTGTGCGCTGCTGATAGGCTGACAGATTGCACCTCCCCACTGCAAATGCGGGAAAGAGAAAAAAAAATGGAGATCTTCATTATTCCTGCAGAGATCCATCCCCTGCCCCTCCCCCCACCCCGCTGTACACTCAAACTGCGTATTAACATTAATTTTCATCATTACTGAGAAAAAATCCAGTTATGATTTTGGTGCATGAACAGTTATCGAACATAACCTCGAACAGCCGGATTTTTCTCAAATTGTTCGTGTTCGCCGAACGACTCGAACACCGCCCAAAACAGCTCGAATTTGAGATTGGCGAACAGTTCGAGTCGAACAACGGTCATCTCTACTCAGCAGCGATCTCGCTAGTGATCTCTCTTAGTGTGATGGGGGCTTTACACTTTAAAGATTTGGTTTCCATCTGTTAGATTACAGCATACTGTTATTTTAACATTAAAAAATGATGCTCCTTATGGCGCATGATCAGTATTTTATTGCAGAAGGATCATCAGCACTTGAGCACTTAACAACTGTCTTGTGTTTGATTTATTATGTGCTTCTTAAAATTCCTTCAAGTTCAATTGTCAATGTTTAACAATAATTTTTTTGTCTTTGTATATTTCATTAAAGGTTGAACTTCAGCACTGGTCACCAGCTAAAGGAATTCGTGCCATGCATAGAAGAATCCGAGATGAGAGAAAAATACAGCCTTGCTATAGGTGAGTAATTTTATTCAAAATCAAATTTATCTTACATGTAAAAAGGAATTGTTGTCCAGTTAAGCAACATGAACATGGTACTCTCTCAGCATTTTTGAGCTAGCTAAATTGTAGACAGTCCTGACAAGCAGTTTAAACCTATTTTTTGGCTCCTGCAAGTGACCTAAAGAAGGTTCCTCACTCTGTACTGAAGTATTTGCAGCTCTATGCTTTGGGTTTCTTTACAAGCTGCTCTTTCTGCTTTTGAACACCGACTGTATGTCTTTGAATGAATGATTTAGACATCAATTGAAGCAGGGTGTAGGTGGTTTGATCTCTCAGGCTACCCTCACATCTAACTGCCCTTCAATTACTGATTCCAGAAGTGATCCCATTATTTTCTCTGTTATTGTTCTGGCACTTCTGTGTTAATGTCAGATGTCAAATTGCATCAGACTTAGTAGCAGGGCTGTGGAGTCGGTAAGCCAAATCACCCACTCCTTAGTTTCCCTAACTCCCAGCTCCACAGCCCTGCCTCACTACTGAGCGTGTACATAAAGTGCAGCCCAGATTCATCTCAGCTGTAAGTCCAGACCCTTAGATCAGGAACAGAACAGACATTTATAGGATATTTCGTAACTTTCCCAAATTCTTATGAAAACATTTACAGCACATACTGCATTGAACTACTGTACCCAATTTATTATATATTTTAGTTGCCAGTCGGTCCATTTTATACCAATTCCCACTCCAGCAAAATGGACACCGACTACGACACCTCTCCACAGCCCTGCTTAGAAGTGCTGCTTGCATCATGACTCTAAAGGTTTTCATTCATCCACATTGTGGTCTATAAGTAGTAATACATTAAACCACTGCACTTGTATATTTTCCTTGACCATTACTTGGACATTTTACGTTTAGTTTTCCTCTTTTTGGTAATGAGCTTGTCTGTCTCCAGCTTGGAGGCCTTTATGTGTCTTTCACATCTTTTATGGTATAGTTTCCTAGTGCTTCCTTACTACCTTCCTGTTTTTGTAATTTAATTGCTTTCTTTTTCTCTTTTATTGCCTTCCATTACATTTCTATTTTTCAACATATCTTTTTCTGTTCCTAACTATTTTATTCCTATATGGTATATATCACGCACAATGAGAGTTTAGGATGCTTCCAAAAATATCCCTTTTAGTTTATGTCTTTTTATTTTGCACGACTTTGTCACAGTTGGAGAGGCTAATGACCTCTCTAAGCTGGTAGAAATTTCTTTGTGGAAGTTCAGTGATTTTGTGCCTCTCACTTTTGAATGATAATTGGAAGGTTATTATGTTATCGTCACTATTTCCGCAAACCTGCATGTCTGTTGTTCTGTTAGGTCTATTGGTTAATGTTAAGTTCAGTATGGCTGCCCCTCTAGTCGGATCTTATACCAGTTGGGAAACGTAATTATCTTTAGTTATTGACAAGAACCTGTTTGTAGCATCGGCGTCTCTGCCCCCTGCCAGGCAGAGACGCCGTCCCTCTCACCGCCGCGCTCCTCGCCCGGCGTCCTCCAGCGCTCCTCTTCCTGCTTCTGCCGGCGCGCGGAGGTTCCCGGGCACTGTGCTTAGGGCGCGTGCTCCATCCCCCTTAAAGGGGCCGCGCTCCCTCCCCCTTAAAGGGGCTGCACGCTCCCTCCCCCTTAAAGGGGCCGCGTGTGCCGCCCTAAGGAGTCCCCGGCCAATTGCCGGAGGTCCTCCCATATATTAAGCACCTCCTCCAATATGGAGGTGCCCGAGCAATAGTTGATGCACAGTGTACTTACCTCTGCTTCAGCCCTCAGGTCCCACTGCTAGCCTGACTACTAGTCCTGCCCGCCAGCCTGACTACCAGTCCAGTTCGCCAGCCTGTCTCCTCTGCAGCCCGACAGTCTGTCTTCCACTCAGTCCACCAGTCTGTCTATGGGCTTTGCCCGCCTGCTTACCTGGAAGCACCTGCTCGCTACCTACCGTGCCTACCTGGAGGCTCCTGCCCGTCACTTGCCGTGACCACCTGACAGCCTACCTAGAGGCTCCTGCCCGTCACTTGCCGTGACCACCTGACAGCCTACCTAGAGGCTCCTGCCTGTCACTTGCCGTGACCACCTGTCAGCCTACCTGGAGGCTCCTGCCCTTCACTTGCCGTGACCACCTGACAGCCTACCTAGAGGCTCCCGCCTGTCGCCTGCCGTGTCTGCCAGTCCATCCACCAGGACCACTCGTCAGCCTGCCTGCTGTGCCCATGTGCTATACCGGTCAGTCCCAGCCATCTGACCCATGGGAGTCACCTGCTCTCTTACAAGGTCGTCCCCAGAGTAGCACCTGGTCCCTCTGCTCGGTCCCTCCCTGGTCACGGAGTCGTTAGCCACCGTTCGACCTAGGTCGGTCCGAGTTGATACTTAGTTACGCCCCTCTGGGTTCCTCCTTGCACCGCAGCACAGAGGTTCCACCACCCGGATCCGTAACACTGTTTCCTTTATGAGATTTACAGGATTAGTTTCACAGTTTATACCTGGGTACTTGAATGCCCCCATAATATACTGACTTCATCATGCTTTCCTGCCTAATCTATTTCCTTTAGTAGTAGATTTTCTATTCTTGGATTTCTATCCACAGTGAATTTAAATTTTCATTCCCTTCACACTTCTTTCTGTAGTGCGGGCTTCAGACGACTTTATTTTAAAGGCAAATACCTCCCCATTTCCATTTTGTCCGATCCTTTCTAAATACACTATAAGGCCTCGCCCTTACTTGCGATGCAATCGGAGTAGTGCAATCCGATAAAAAAAATTGCACTCCCTCCAATGTTACTCTATGGTGCAACCTACATCTGCAATTATTTTCTCATGCCGATTCGGCATGAGAAAACAATCACAACATGCTGCGATTGCAGTGGAAAATTGTATCACACGCATCTATATAAGTCTATGGGTGAGTGTGAAGCATCGCAGTGCACTTGGATATCACTCGAGTGCAGTGCGATTCCCAACGACGTCAGCAAAAGAGAAGATGGAAAAATTAATTTCCCCGTCTCCTCCGCAGCGGAGCTGTGATTCTGCCATGCGAGAGGATCGGAGCACAGAGCACTGACACTCGGCTCCCGCTCGCAGCAGACAGGAGCCGAGTGTCATTAGCATATCACATCCGATGCTCTCGCATCACATATGATTAGCTAATATAAGCCCCCCCGTAGGCCATAAAAGGGGGCTCTCATGTTAATACAGACCCTTCTCTTTGTTGTGTATTTCACCCCCCCCTTCCTTTTTCTTCAGGTTAAATAAGGGTTAACTGTTTTTGAATTTGTCAGCTGTGGGAGCCAAGAGCAGATTATTCTGGTTTGAACTGTTTTTTTGCCGGTCAATTTCCCTCTTATCTGATTGGCTGTCAAGAAAAATGCGGGAAGGAAGTTAGAATATAAAAGACAGCTGTTCCCCAGCTGTGCGGCATTCCAGCTGTGCGGCATTCCAGCTGTGCGGCATTCCAGCTGTCAGAAGATAAGATTTGTGGGAAAATCGCCCAGTGAATGCTGGTGGATTGGAATTATCTATTGGTCAATTATTTATTTATTTATTTGTTGGTTATTAATATTATATTTATTTAATAAAGACACCCAAAATAAACATCACGGCCATTATTTATCCACAGATGTGTTATTGTGATTTTATTATAAAGTAATGGGTTTTGTATTATCATGTGTCTCCGGCCTAACTCTGTATGTTAGCTCCCCACTCAGAGTTATCATCCAGCCATGTCTCGGATATTCCCTCTATGTCACAGTCCTTTTCAGACATTGCTAATTTCAGTTAATAACTTTTATTGGTCAGGTTTCTGACAGTACTATACATACAATTAAGATTTTTTTGTAATATTATTTATCTCACACCTTTCCTTCTGAACTGTTCTAGGTCCCCCTCCATTCCACTCTCGTCCATTATTTAGCACTAGGTCACTATCTGCACTATCTTCTTCTATGATGAGCGTACCCTACCCCCAGTCCCTAGTTTAGCCATCTTCTCTCCCACCTTCCATCCCTGCAATGCCGCCTATAACTGACAGAGAAGTTGGCCCAAGAACCCAAACTCCTTCCTACACCAGTTCTGAAGCCACTTGTTTACCTTTCCACCATTCAACCCATATAATAGGGAAACCCTCAGATCACATACCCCCCTCCCACCACCATGTAACAGCAGACCCCAGATCCTGACTGCCACCTATATCATGCACCCTTGTAGCTGCAGAACTGAAATCAGATACCCCCGTCTCCACAACTTATAATAGCAGACCTCAGATCAGACTCCCTCCCCCCTATGTAATAGCAGACCTCAGATCAGACTCCTTCCCCCTATGTAATAGCAGACCTCAGATCAGACTCCTTCCCCCTATGTAATAGCAGACCTCAGATCAGACTCCTTCCCCCCTATGTAATAGCAGACCTCAGATCAGACTCCTTCCCCCCTATGTAATAGCAGACCTCAGATCAGACTCCCTCCCCCCTATGTAATAGCAGACCTCAGATCAGACTCCTTCCCCCCTATGTAATAGACCTCCGATCAGACTCCTTCCCCCCTATGTAATAGCAGACCTCAGATCAGACTCCTTCCCCCCTATGTAATAGAAGACCTCAGATCAGACTCCCTGCCCCCTATGTAATAGCAGACCTCAGATCAGACTCCCTCCCCCCTATGTAATAGCAGACCTCAGATCAGACTCCTTCCCCCCTATGTAATAGCAGACCTCAGATCAGACTCCTTCCCCCCTATGTAATAGCAGACCTCAGATCAGACTCCTTCCCCCTATGTAATAGCAGACCTCAGATCAGACTCCTTCCCCCCTATGTAATAGCAGACCTCAGATCAGACTCCTTCCCCCCTATGTAATAGCAGACCTCAGATGAGACTCCCTCCCCCCTATGTAATAGCAGACCTCAGATCAGACTCCTTCCCCCCTATGTAATAGCAGACCTCAGATCAGACTCCCTCCCCCTTATGTAATAGCAGACCTCAGATCAGACTCCCTCCCCCCTATGTAATAGCAGACCTCAGATCAGACTCCTTCCCCCCTATGTAATAGCAGACCTCAGATCAGACTCCTTCCCCCCTATGTAATAGAAGACCTCAGATCAGACTCCCTGCCCCCTATGTAATAGCAGACCTCAGATCAGACTCCCTCCCCCCTATGTAATAGCAGACCTCAGATCAGACTCCTTCCCCCCTATGTAATAGCAGACCTCAGATCAGACTCCTTCCCCCCTATGTAATAGCAGACCTCAGATCAGACTTCTTCCCCCCTATGTAATAGCAGACCTCAGATCAGACTCCTTCCCCCCTATGTAATAGCAGACCTCAGATCAGACTCCCTCCCCCCTATGTAATAGCAGACCTCAGATCAGACTCCCTCCCCCTTATGTAATAGCAGACCTTAGATCAGACTCCTTCCCCCCTATGTAATAGCAGACCTCAGATCAGACTCCTTCCCCCCTATGTAATAGCAGACCTCAGATCAGACTTCTTCCCCCCTATGTAATAGCAGACCTCAGATCAGACTCCTTCCCCCCTATGTAATAGCAGACCTCAGATCAGACTCCTTCCCCCCTATGTAATAGCAGACCTCAGATCAGACTTCTTCCCCCCTATGTAATAGCAGACCTCAGATCAGACTTCTTCCCCCCTATGTAATAGCAGACCTCAGATCAGACTCATTCCCCCCTATGTAATAGCAGACCTCAGATCAGACTCCTTCCCCCCTATGTAATAGCAGACCTCAGATCAGACTCCTTCCCCCCTATGTAATAGCAGACCTCAGATCAGACTTCTTCCCCCCTATGTAATAGCAGACCTCAGATCAGACTCCTTCCCCCCTATGTAATAGCAGACCTCAGATCAGACTCCTTCCCCCCTATGTAATAGCAGACGTCAGATCAGACTTCTTCCCCCCTATGTAATAGCAGACCTCAGATCAGACTCCTTCCCCCCCTATGTAATAGCAGACCTCAGATCAGACTCCCTCCCCCCTATGTAATAGCAGACCTCAGATCAGACTCCTTCCCCCCTATGTAATAGCAGACCTCAGATCAGACTCCCTCCCCCCTATGTAATAGACCTCAGATCAGACTCCCTCCCCCCTATGTAATAGCAGACCTCAGATCAGACTCCTTCCCCCCTATGTAATAGCAGACCTCAGATCAGACTCCTTCCCCCCTATGTAATAGCAGACCTCAGATCAGACTCCTTCCCCTCTATGTAATAGCAGACCTCAGATCAGACTCCCTCCCCCCTATGTAATAGCAGACCTCAGATCAGACTTCTTCCCCCCTATGTAATAGCAGACCTCAGATCACACTCCCTCCCCCCTATGTAATAGCAGACCTCAGATCAGACTCCCTCCCCCTTATGTAATAGCAGACCTCAGATCAGACTCCTTCCCCCCTATGTAATAGCAGACCTCAGATCAGACTCCTTCCGCCCTATGTAATAGCAGACCTCAGATCAGACTTCTTCCCCCCTATGTAATAGCAGACCTCAGATCAGACTCCTTCCCCCCTATGTAATAGCAGACCTCAGATCAGACTCCCTCCCCCCTATGTAATAGCAGACCTCAGATCAGACTCCTTCCCCCCTATGTAATAGCAGACCTCAGATCAGACTCCCTCCCCCCTATGTAATAGCAAACCTCAGATCAGACTCCTTCCCCCTATGTAATAGCAGACCTCAGATGAGACTCCTTCCCCCCTATGTAATAGCAGACCTCAGATCAGACTCCCTCCCCTCTATGTAATAGCAAACCTCAGATCAGACTCCTTCCCCCTATGTAATAGCAGACCTCAGATCAGACTCCTTCCCCCCTATGTAATAGCAGACCTCAGATCAGACTCCCTCCCCCCTATGTAATAGCAGACCTCAGATCAGACTCCTTCCCCCCTATATAATAGCAGACCTCAGATCAGATTCCCTCCCCCCTATGTAATAGCAGACCTCAGATCAGACTCCCTCCCCCTTATGTAATAGCAGACCTCAGATCAGACTCCCTCCCCCTTATGTCATAGCAGACCTCAGATCAGACTCCTTCCCCCCTATGTCATAGCAGACCTCAGATCAGACTCCCTCTCCCCTATGTAATAGCAGACCTCAGATCAGACTCCTTCCCCAGTATGTAATAGCAGACCTCAGATCAGACTCCTTCCCCCTATGTAATAGCAGACCTCAGATCAGACTCCTTCCCCCTATGTAATAGCAGACCTCAGATCAGACTCCTTCCCCCCTATGTAATAGCAGACCTCAGATCAGACTCCTTCCCCCCTATGTAATAGCAGACCTCAGATCAGACTCCCTCCCCCCTATGTAATAGCAGACCTCAGATCAGACTCCTTCCCCCCTATGTAATAGCAGACCTCAGATCAGACTCCCTCCCCCCTATGTAATAGCAGACCTCAGATCAGACTCCTTCCCCCTATGTAATAGCAGACCTCAGATCAGACTCCTTCCCCCCTATGTAATAGCAGACCTCAGATCAGACTCCCTCCCCTATGTAATAGCAGACCTCAGATCAGACTCCTTCCCCCCTATGTAATAGCAGACCTCAGATCAGACTCCTTCCCCCCTATGTAATAGCAGACCTCAGATCAGACTCCTTCCCCCCTATGTAATAGCAGACCTCAGATCAGACTCCTTCCCCCTATGTAATAGCAGACCTCAGATCAGACTCCTTCCCCCTATGTAATAGCAGACCTCAGATCAGACTCCTTCCCCCCTATGTAATAGCAGACCTCAGATCAGACTCCTTCCCCCTATGTAATAGCAGACCTCAGATCAGACTCCTTCCCCCCTATGTAATAGCAGACCTCAGATCAGACTCCTTCCCACCTTTGTAATAGCAGACCTCAGATCAGACTCCTTCCTCCCTATGTAATAGCAGACCTCAGATCAGACTCCTTCCCCCTATGTAATAGCAGACCTCAGATCAGACTCCCTCCCCCCTATGTAATAGCAGACCTCATATCAGACTCCTTCCCCCCGATGTAATAGAAGACCTCAGATCAGACTCCCTCCCCCCTATGTAATAGCAAACCTCAGATCAGACTCCTTCCCCCTATGTAATAGCAGACCTCAGATCAGACTCCTTCCCCCCTATGTAATAGCAGACCTCAGATCAGACGCCTTCCCCCTATGTAATATCAGACCTCAGATCAGACTCCCTCCCCCCTATGTAATAGCAGACCTCAGATCAGACCCCTTCCCCCCTATGTAATATCAGACCTCAGATCAGACTCCCTCCCCCCTATGTAATAGCAGACCTCAGATCAGACTCCTTCCCCCCTATGTAATAGCAGACCTCAGATCAGACTCCTTCCCCCCTATGTAATAGCAGACCTCAGATCAGACTCCTTCCCCCTATGTAATAGCAGACCTCAGATCAGACTCCTTCCCCCCTATGTAATAGCAGACCTCAGATCAGACTCCTTCCCCCCTATGTAATAGCAGACCTCAGATCAGACTCCTTCCCACCTATGTAATAGCAGACCTCAGATCAGACTCCTTCCCCCCTATGTAATAGCAGACCTCAGATCAGACTCCTTCCCACCTATGTAATAGCAGACCTCAGATCAGACTCCTTCCCCCTATGTAATAGCAGACCTCAGATCAGACTCCTTCCCCCCTATGTAATAGCAGACCTCAGATCAGACTCCTTCCCCCCTATGTAATAGCAGACCTCAGATCAGACTCCCTCCCCCCTATGTAATAGCAGACCTCAGATCAGACTCCTTCCCCCTATGTAATAGCAGACGTCAGATCAGACTCCTTCCCCCCTATGTAATAGCAGACCTCAGATCAGACTCCCTCCCCCTATGTAATAGCAGACCTCAGATCAGACTCCTTCCCCCCTATGTAATAGCAGACCTCAGATCAGACTCCTTCCCCCCTATGTAATAGCAGACCTCAGATCAGACTCCTTCCCCCTATGTAATAGCAGACCTCAGATCAGACTCCTTCCCCCTATGTAATAGCAGACCTCAGATCAGACTCCTTCCCCCTATGTAATAGCAGACCTCAGATCAGACTCCTTCCCCCTATGTAATAGCAGACCTCAGATCAGACTCCTTCCCCCTATGTAATAGCAGACCTCAGATCAGACTCCTTCCCCCCTATGTAATAGCAGACCTCAGATCAGACTCCTTCCCACCTTTGTAATAGCAGACCTCAGATCAGACTCCTTCCTCCCTATGTAATAGCAGACCTCAGATCAGACTCCTTCCCCCTATGTAATAGCAGACCTCAGATCAGACTCCCTCCCCCCTATGTAATAGCAGACCTCATATCAGACTCCTTCCCCCCGATGTAATAGAAGACCTCAGATCAGACTCCCTCCCCCCTATGTAATAGCAAACCTCAGATCAGACTCCTTCCCCCTATGTAATAGCAGACCTCAGATCAGACTCCTTCCCCCCTATGTAATAGCAGACCTCAGATCAGACGCCTTCCCCCTATGTAATATCAGACCTCAGATCAGACTCCCTCCCCCCTATGTAATAGCAGACCTCAGATCAGACCCCTTCCCCCCTATGTAATATCAGACCTCAGATCAGACTCCCTCCCCCTATGTAATAGCAGACCTCAGATCAGACTCCTTCCCCCCTATGTAATAGCAGACCTCAGATCAGACTCCTTCCCCCCTATGTAATAGCAGACCTCAGATCAGACTCCTTCCCCCTATGTAATAGCAGACCTCAGATCAGACTCCTTCCCCCCTATGTAATAGCAGACCTCAGATCAGACTCCTTCCCCCCTATGTAATAGCAGACCTCAGATCAGACTCCTTCCCACCTATGTAATAGCAGACCTCAGATCAGACTCCTTCCCCCCTATGTAATAGCAGACCTCAGATCAGACTCCTTCCCACCTATGTAATAGCAGACCTCAGATCAGACTCCTTCCCCCTATGTAATAGCAGACCTCAGATCAGACTCCTTCTCCCCTATGTAATAGCAGACCTCAGATCAGACTCCTTCCCCCTATGTAATAGCAGACCTCAGATCAGACTCCCTCCCCCCTATGTAATAGCAGACCTCAGATCAGACTCCTTCCCCCCTATGTAATAGCAGACCTCAGATCAGACTCCTTCCCCCCTATGTAATAGCAGACCTCAGATCAGACTCCTTCCCCCTATGTAATAGCAAACCTCAGATCAGACTCCTTCCCCCCTATGTAATAGCAGACCTCAGATCAGACTCCCTCCCCCCTATGTAATAGCAGACCTCAGATCAGACTCCTTCCCCCTATGTAATAGCAGACCTCAGATCAGACTCCTTCCCCCCTATGTAATAGCAGACCTCAGAACAGACTCCTTCCCCCTATGTAATAGCAGACCTCAGATCAGACTCCTTCCCCCTATGTAATAGCAGACCTCAGATCAGACTCCCTCCCCCTGTGTAATAGCAGACCTCAGATCAGACTCCCTCCCCCCTATGTAATAGCAGACCTCAGATCAGACTCCCTCCCCCCTATGTAATAGCAGACCTCAGATCAGTCTCCTTCCCCCCTATGTAATAGCAAACCTCAGATCAGACTCCCTTCCCCCTATGTAATAGCAGACCTCAGATCAGACTCATTCCCCCTATGTAATAGCAGACCTCAGATCAGACTCCCTCCCCCCTATGTAATAGCAGACCTCAGATCAGACTCCCTCCCCCCTATGTAATAGCAGACCTCAGATCAGACTCCCCCCCCCCCCTATGTAATAGCAGACCTCAGATCAGACTCCCTCCCCCCTATGTAATAGCAGACCTCAGATCAGACTCCTTCCCCCCTATGTAATAGCAGACCTCAGATCAGACTCCTTCCCCCCTATGTAATAGCAGACCTCAGATCAGACTCCTTCCCCTATGTAATAGCAGACCTCAGATCAGACTCCTTCCCCCTATGTAATAGCAGACCTCAGATCAGACTCCTTCCCACCTTTGTAATAGCAGACCTCAGATCAGACTCCTTCCTCCCTATGTAATAGCAGACCTCAGATCAGACTCCTTCCCCCTATGTAATAGCAGACCTCAGATCAGACTCCCTCCCCCCTATGTAATAGCAGACCTCAGATCAGACTCCTTCCCCCGATGTAATAGAAGACCTCAGATCAGACTCCCTCCCCCTATGTAATAGCAAACCTCAGATCAGACTCCTTCCCCCTATGTAATAGCAGACCTCAGATCAGACTCCTTCCCCCCTATGTAATAGCAGACCTCAGATCAGACCCCTTCCCCCTATGTAATATCAGACCTCAGATCAGACTCCCTCCCCCCTATGTAATAGCAGACCTCAGATCAGACCCCTTCCCCCCTATGTAATAGCAGACCTCAGATCAGACTCCCTCCCCCCTATGTAATAGCAGACCTCAGATCAGACTCCTTCCCCCCTATGTAATAGCAGACCTCAGATCAGACTCCTTCCCCCCTATGTAATAGCAGACCTCAGATCAGACTCCTTCCCCCTATGTAATAGCAGACCTCAGATCAGACTCCTTCCCCCCTATGTAATAGCAGACCTCAGATCAGACTCCTTCCCCCCTATGTAATAGCAGACCTCAGATCAGACTCCTTCCCACCTATGTAATAGCAGACCTCAGATCAGACTCCTTCCCCCCTATGTAATAGCAGACCTCAGATCAGACTCCTTCCCCCCTATGTAATAGCAGACCTCAGATCAGACTCCTTCCCCCCTATGTAATAGCAGACCTCAGATCAGACTCCTTCCCCCCTATGTAATAGCAGACCTCAGATCAGACTCCTTCCCCCCTATGTAATAGCAGACCTCAGATCAGACTCCTTCCCCCCTATGTAATAGCAGACCTCAGATCAGACTCCCTCCCCCCTATGTAATAGCAGACCTCAGATCAGACTCCTTCCCCCCTATGTAATAGCAGACCTCAGATCAGACTCCTTCCCCCCTATGTAATAGCAGACCTCAGATCAGACTCCTTCCCCCCTATGTAATAGCAAACCTCAGATCAGACTCCTTCCCCCCTATGTAATAGCAGACCTCAGATCAGACTCCCTCCCCCCTATGTAATAGCAGACCTCAGATCAGACTCCTTCCCCCCTATGTAATAGCAGACCTCAGATCAGTCTCCTTCCCCCCTATGTAATAGCAGACCCTCAGATCAGACTCCTTCCCCCTATGTAATAGCAGACCTCAGATCAGACTCCTTACCCCCTATGTAATAGCAGACCTCAGATCAGACTCCCTCCCCCCTATGTAATAGCAGACCTCAGATCAGACTCCCTCCCCCCTATGTAATAGCAGACCTCAGATCAGACTCCTCCCCCCTATGTAATAGCAGACCTCAGATCAGACTTCCTTCCCCCCTATGTAATAGCAGACCTCAGATCAGACTCCCTCCCCCTATGTAATAGCAGACCTCAGATCAGACTCCTTCCCCCCTATGTAATAGCAGACCTCAGATCAGACTCCTTCCCCCTATGTAATAGCAGACCTCAGATCAGACTCCTTCCCCCCTATGTAATAGCAGACCTCAGATCAGACTCCTTCCCCCCTATGTAATAGCAGACCTCAGATCAGACTCCCTCCCCCTATGTAATAGCAGACCTCAGATCAGACTCCCTCCCCCCTATGTAATAGCAGACCTCAGATCAGACTCCTTCCCCCCTATGTAATAGCAGACCTCAGATCAGACTCCTTCCCCCCTATGTAATAGCAGACCTCAGATCAGACTCCTTCCCCCTATGTAATAGCAGACCTCAGATCAGACTCCTTCCCCCCTATGTAATAGCAGACCTCAGATCAGACTCCTTCCCCCTATGTAATAGCAGACCTCAGATCAGACTCCCTCCCCCCTATGTAATAGCAGACCTCAGATCAGACTCCTTCCCCCTATGTAATAGCAGACCTCAGATCAGACTCCTTCCCACCTATGTAATAGCAGACCTCAGATCAGACTCCCTTCCCCCTATGTAATAGCAGACCTCAGATCAGACTCCTTCCCCCCTATGTAATAGCAGACCTCAGATCAGACTCCTTCCCACCCTATGTAATAGCAGACCTCAGATCAGACTCCTTCCCCCTATGTAATAGCAGACCTCAGATCAGACTCCTTCCCCCTATGTAATAGCAGACCTCAGATCAGACTCCTTCCCCCCTATGTAATAGCAGACCTCAGATCAGACTCCCTCCCCCCTATGTAATAGCAGACCTCAGATCAGACTCCTTCCCCCCTATGTAATAGCAGACCTCAGATCAGACTCCTTCCCCCTATGTAATAGCAGACCTCAGATCAGACTCCTTCCCCCCTATGTAATAGCAAACCTCAGATCAGACTCCTTCCCCCTATGTAATAGCAGACCTCAGATCAGACTCCCTCCCCCCTATGTAATAGCAGACCTCAGATCAGACTCCCTTCCCCCCTATGTAATAGCAGACCTCAGATCAGACTCCTTCCCCCCTATGTAATAGCAGACCTCAGATCAGACTCCCTTCCCCCTATGTAATAGCAGACCTCAGATCAGACTCCTTCCCCCCTATGTAATAGCAGACCTCAGATCAGACTCCCTCCCCCTATGTAATAGCAGACCTCAGATCAGACTCCCTCCCCCCTATGTAATAGCAGACCTCAGATCAGACTCCCTCCCCCCTATGTAATAGCAGACCTCAGATCAGTCTCCTTCCCCCCTATGTAATAGCAAACCTCAGATCAGACTCCTTCCCCCCTATGTAATAGCAGACCTCAGATCAGACTCCTTCCCCCTATGTAATAGCAGACCTCAGATCAGACTCCCTCCCCCCTATGTAATAGCAGACCTCAGATCAGACTCCCTTCCCCCCTATGTAATAGCAGACCTCAGATCAGACTCCCTCCCCCCTATGTAATAGCAGACCTCAGATCAGACTCCCTCCCCCCTATGTAATAGCAGACCTCAGATCAGACTCCCTCCCCCCTATGTAATAGCAGACCTCAGATCAGACTCCTTCCCCCCTATGTAATAGCAGACCTCAGATCAGACTCCTTCCCCCTATGTAATAGCAGACCTCAGATCAGACTCCCTCCCCCCTATGTAATAGCAGACCTCAGATCAGACTCCTTCCCCCCTATGTAATAGCAGACCTCAGATCAGACTCCTTCCCCCTATGTAATAGCAGACCTCAGATCAGACTCCTTCCCCCCTATGTAATAGCAGACCTCAGATCAGACTCCTCCCCCTATGTAATAGCAGACCTCAGATCAGACTCCCTCCCCCCTATGTAATAGCAGACCTCAGATCAGACTCCCTCCCCCCTATGTAATAGCAGACCTCAGATCAGACTCCCTCCCCCCTATGTAATAGCAGACCTCAGATCAGACTCCCTCCCCCCTATGTAATAGCAGACCTCAGATCAGACTCCCTCCCCCCTATGTAATAGCAGACCTCAGATCAGACTCCCTTCCCCCTATGTAATAGCAGACCTCAGATCAGACTCCTTCCCCCCTATGTAATAGCAGACCTCAGATCAGACTCCTCCCCCCTATGTAATAGCAGACCTCAGATCAGACTCCTTCCCCCCTATGTAATAGCAGACCTCAGAACAGACTCCTTCCCCCTATGTAATAGCAGACCTCAGATCAGACTCCTTACCCCCTATGTAATAGCAGACCTCAGATCAGACTCCCTCCCCCCTATGTAATAGCAGACCTCAGATCAGACTCCTCCCCCCTATGTAATAGCAGACCTCAGATCAGACTCCTTCCCCCCTATGTAATAGCAGACCTCAGATCAGACTCCTTCCCCCTATGTAATAGCAGACCTCAGATCAGACTCCCTCCCCCCTATGTAATAGCAGACCTCAGATCAGACTCCTTCCCCCCTATGTAATAGCAGACCTCAGATCAGACTCCTTCCCCCTATGTAATAGCAGACCTCAGATCAGACTCCTTCCCCCCTATGTAATAGCAGACCTCAGATCAGACTCCTTCCCCCCTATGTAATAGCAGACCTCAGATCAGACTCCCTCCCCCCTATGTAATAGCAGACCTCAGATCAGACTCCCTCCCCCCTATGTAATAGCAGACCTCAGATCAGACTCCTTCCCCCCTATGTAATAGCAGACCTCAGATCAGACTCCTTCCCCCCTATGTAATAGCAGACCTCAGATCAGACTCCTTCCCCCTATGTAATAGCAGACCTCAGATCAGACTCCTTCCCCCTATGTAATAGCAGACCTCAGATCAGACTCCTTCCCCCTATGTAATACCAGACCTCAGATCAGACTCCCTCCCCCCTATGTAATAGCAGACCTCAGATCAGACTCCTTCCCACCTATGTAATAGCAGACCTCAGATCAGACTCCTTCCCACCTATGTAATAGCAGACCTCAGATCAGACTCCCTTCCCCCTATGTAATAGCAGACCTCAGATCAGACTCCTTCCCCCCTATGTAATAGCAGACCTCAGATCAGACTCCTTCCCACTATGTAATAGCAGACCTCAGATCAGACTCCTTCCCCACTATGTAATAGCAGACCTCAGATCAGACTCCTTCCCCCTATGTAATAGCAGACCTCAGATCAGACTCCTTCCCCCCTATGTAATAGCAGACCTCAGATCAGACTCCTTCCCCCCTATGTAATAGCAGACCTCAGATCAGACTCCTTCCCCCCTATGTAATAGCAGACCTCAGATCAGACTCCTTCCCCCCTATGTAATAGCAGACCTCAGATCAGACTCCTTCCCCCCTATGTAATAGCAGACCTCAGATCAGACTCCTTCCCCCCTATGTAATAGCAGACCTCAGATCAGACTCCCTCCCCCCTATGTAATAGCAGACCTCAGATCAGACTCCTTCCCCCCTATGTAATAGCAGACCTCAGATCAGACTCCCTCCCCCCTATGTAATAGCAGACCTCAGATCAGACTCCTTCCCCCTATGTAATAGCAGACCTCAGATCAGACTCCTTCCCCCCTATGTAATAGCAGACCTCAGATCAGAACTCCTTCCCCCCTATGTAATAGCAGACCTCAGATCAGACTCCTTCCCCCCTATGTAATAGCAGACCTCAGATCAGACTCCCTCCCCCTATGTAATAGCAGACCTCAGATCAGACTCCTTCCCCCTATGTAATAGCAGACCTCAGATCAGACTCCTTCCCCCCTATGTAATAGCAGACCTCAGATCAGACTCCTTCCCCCTATGTAATAGCAGACCTCAGATCAGACTCCTTCCCCCCTATGTAATAGCAGACCTCAGATCAGACTCCCTCCCCCCTATGTAATAGCAGACCTCAGATCAGACTCCCTCCCCCTATGTAATAGCAGACCTCAGATCAGACTCCCTCCCCCTATGTAATAGCAGACCTCAGATCAGACTCCCTTCCCCCCTATGTAATAGCAAACCTCAGATCAGACTCCTTCCCCCTATGTAATAGCAGACCTCAGATCAGACTCCTTCCCCCTATGTAATAGCAGACCTCAGATCAGACTCCCTCCCCCTATGTAATAGCAGACCTCAGATCAGACTCCCTTCCCCCTATGTAATAGCAGACCTCAGATCAGACTCCCTTCCCCCCTATGTAATAGCAGACCTCAGATCAGACTCCCTCCCCCTATGTAATAGCAGACCTCAGATCAGACTCCCTCCCCCCTATGTAATAGCAGACCTCAGATCAGACTCCTTCCCCCCTATGTAATAGCAGACCTCAGATCAGACTCCTTCCCCCCTATGTAATAGCAGACCTCAGATCAGACTCCTCCCCCCTATGTAATAGCAGACCTCAGATCAGACTCCTTCCCCCCTATGTAATAGCAGACCTCAGATCAGACTCCCTCCCCCCTATGTAATAGCAGACCTCAGATCAGACTCCTTCCCCCCTATGTAATAGCAGACCTCAGATCAGACTCCCTCCCCCCTATGTAATAGCAGACCTCAGATCAGACTCCCTCCCCCCTATGTAATAGCAGACCTCAGATCAGACTCCCTTCCCCCTATGTAATAGCAGACCTCAGATCAGACTCCCTCCCCCCTATGTAATAGCAGACCTCAGATCAGACTTCCTTCCCCCCTATGTAATAGCAGACCTCAGATCAGACTCCTTCCCCCCTATGTAATAGCAGACCTCAGATCAGACTCCTTCCCCCCTATGTAATAGCAGACCTCAGATCAGACTCCTTCCCCCTATGTAATAGCAGACCTCAGATCAGACTCCTTCCCCCCTATGTAATAGCAGACCTCAGATCAGACTCCTTCCCCCTATGTAATAGCAGACCTCAGATCAGACCCTTCCCCCTATGTAATAGCAGACCTCAGATCAGACTCCTTCCCCCTATGTAATAGCAGACCTCAGATCAGACTCCCTCCCCCCTATGTAATAGCAGACCTCAGATCAGACTCCTTCCCCCTATGTAATAGCAGACCTCAGATCAGACTCCTCCCCCCTATGTAATAGCAGACCTCAGATCAGACTCCTTCCCCCCTATGTAATAGCAGACCTCAGATCAGACTCCTTCCCCCCTATGTAATAGCAGACCTCAGATCAGACTCCCTCCCCCCTATGTAATAGCAGACCTCAGATCAGACTCCTTCCCCCCTATGTAATAGCAGACCTCAGATCAGACTCCCTCCCCCTATGTAATAGCAGACCTCAGATCAGACTCCTTCCCCCTATGTAATAGCAGACCTCAGATCAGACTCCCTCCCCCCTATGTAATAGCAGACCTCAGATCAGACTCCTTCCCCCCTATGTAATAGCAGACCTCAGATCAGACTCTTCCCCCCTATGTAATAGCAGACCCAGATCAGACTCCTTCCCCCTATGTAATAGCAGACCTCAGATCAGACTCCCTCCCCCCTATGTAATAGCAGACCTCAGATCAGACTCCTTCCCCCCTATGTAATAGCAGACCTCAGATCAGACTCCTCCCCCTATGTAATAGCAGACCTCAGATCAGACTCCTTCCCCCCTATGTAATAGCAGACCTCAGATCAGACTCCTTCCCCCCTATGTAATAGCAGACCTCAGATCAGACTCCTTCCCCCCTATGTAATAGCAACCTCAGATCAGACTCCTTCCCCCTATGTAATAGCAGACCTCAGATCAGACTCCTTCCCCCTATGTAATAGCAGACCTCAGATCAGACTCCTTCCCCCTATGTCATAGCAGACCTCAGATCAGACTCCCTCCCCCTATGTAATAGCAGACCTCAGATCAGACTCCCTCCCCCTTATGTAATAGCAGACCTCAGATCAGACTCCCTCCCCCTATGTAATAGCAGACTCAGATCAGACTCCCTCCCCCTTATGTAATAGCAGACCTCAGATCAGACTCCTTCCCCCTATGTCATAGCAGACCTCAGATCAGACTCCCTCTCCCCCTATGTAATAGCAGACCTCAGATCAGACTCCTTCCCCCCTATGTAATAGCAGACCTCAGATCAGACTCCTTCCCCCCATGTAATAGCAGACCTCAGATCAGACTCCTTCCCCCTATGTAATAGCAGGACCTCAGATCAGACTCCTTCCCCCTATGTAATAGCAGACCTCAGATCAGACTCCTTCCCCCCTATGTAATAGCAGACCTCAGATCAGACTCCTCCCCCCTATGTAATAGCAGACCTCAGATCAGACTCCTTCCCCCCTATGTAATAGCAGACCTCAGATCAGACTCCCTTCCCCCCTATGTAATAGCAGACCTCAGATCAGAACCTCCTCCCCTATGTAATATCCCCCCCTATGTAATAGCAGACCTCAGATCAGACTCCTTCCCCCCTATGTAATAGCAGACCTCAGATCAGACTCCTCCCCCTATGTAATAGCAGACCTCAGATCAGACTCCTTCCACCCTATGTAATAGCAGACCTCAGATCAGACTCCTTCCCCCTATGTAATAGCAGACCTCAGATCAGACTCCTCTCCCCCCTATGTAATAGCAGACCTCAGATGAAGACCCCCTCCCCCTTTTACTCCTTCCCCCTATGTAATAGCAGACCTCAGATCAGACTCCTTCCCCCCTATGTAATAGCAGACCTCAGATCAGACTCTTCC